>NW_009926779.1:0-58488 GCF_000696875.1 Nestor notabilis
TTGGAGCGGGGCGGTTCGAGTGCGCTTTGGGAAGTCGTGTTGCGACACCGGCGCACAGAAGGGTGGCCCGGTACTGATATCGCCGATTACAGCTGCGTAGGTTGCGCTAACGGGGGACTTAGTACAGCTGTGCTCCCGCCGAGGGCACAGCAGCTCTGCTGTCTTTTAAGGCACTTTACATGGGATCTAGACTTGTGCACTTAACCAGGCTCACGTTTTGCATTCGCGCCGTGAAGAGGTGGTGTAACATAACGTGTGTGGATCAAACTGTTTGTCGCCTAAGCATATCCCTTCAAGCCCTGTCTAGTTTTAGTATGTGGAGCTTATTTTTTGCATTTCTGCCAGTGTTAAAACTGAAACTAATGTGATACGCTTCCTCTTTGTAGTGAAGGCAAGGCCTGGTCTTTATGACAGTTTGGAGAGGCCAACCTTTTTGGCAAGGGGAAATGGGTAAATGTGGTGTAGTTCCAGAGACGGTGGTGGACAGTTTCTCATGACTTTATATAGTTCTTGGATGTATTTTCAGCATAGCTTTAAAATATAGCAGAGAAAAAAGATTCTGATACCATGGATTTACTTTATTTTTGTTGTGTGAAACTGTTGAGCTATCTGCTGTGATGCAGTTAAAAATTGCAGTTTCTGTTCATTGCTGAGAAAAATCTTTGCTAAATCGCTGATTATCTTGAGAACTCCTGTACCGCAGTGTGAGAAGAGGAAGAGTTCTACTGGATTTCCCATAGTCCCTGGACCCGGTGCTTGGCCCATGACCCAAGCACTGTTTTAGAAAGGATAAAAGAGGGAGCAAAATCCCATCGCTGCAGACAGACATGTCCAGACAAGGCTAGATTTGTTTCGCTGAGCAAACAGTTGCTTACCTCCGTGCTGGCCACCTCTCCACCAAGGATTTGCCTTCAGAGCAATAGTCTTCTGCTCTTGGCTTGTCTAGTTTCCCTTGTTTGGCTATAGCTGGCAGTAACTCTGTGCTGAAAGCACAATGAGAGAGTGTTAGAGCTGTAATCAAGTTAATAACATTATTACCTTTTTTATTATTCTTGTTAAAATTATATCGTAGGAAATAAGTTAACTATAACAAAAAATGCATTTATTTTGGTTTCTAGTGAAGCTGAGACATACTAGTTTTATGGATTCCTAATTACCAAGTGCATGATTGAAGTATTTGCTGAGGGAAAAGCCTTGCTCTGTACAGAGCACGAATGAAGTGTGCAAGGGGATATGCTTTTCATTTACATGCATTCAGTCCTCATCACATTCTTAACATTACGGTGTTCATAAAAGGTACCACCTCCATTGGATTGTGGGTTTAGTATGATCTCACAGAAAGAGACTTCATTAGCTTAAACCTCCCATGATAAAAGCTTAAATAGTTCTCTTCTTTTTTGTCATTACAACTTAATCTTTGCCTGTGAATCATGCTAAATGCAATTTTTAAGAACAAGGTCTCAAAGGAGAAAAATACATGTTTAGCTCAGTTTGATCACAAGTTATTGCTGGGTAGGAAAATATTGGTTAGTTTGAAAGGTGAAGTGCAATTATAATTGTGTAATTTTACCAAAAAAAAAAGGTATACAATAATAATTTTCCTCTTTAAATATTACAGTATGTTTAGTATGTCATCACCCTCTTTCTGTCCTGGTAACTGCTTAGTTCAATTCATTGGTTCAAATGAACTGGTCTAAAATCGGTGTATTATTTCAAAAGTGCTAATTTCTATGACTAAATTTTGTTTCAGCAATTACATTAAATATTTTGGTGGTTTATATTTTGACAGTTTAATAAGCAGATATAGCGGAAGTGAAATAATAATATAATTTCTCATCTTAAAGTATTGTATCATGACATTGTGAAAATAAACTGAGGAAAATACATTTGATAATAGACTTGTCACAGTGGCAAAATAGTGCTGTTATTGCAGAGATGTTAAAAAACGGCTGTTCTGACAATCTTGTTGTCAGAGCTTTGGATTGCTATGTGTTAGCCTAACTTTAATGTTCTTTAAAAGGTCGTCAGTGAAAAGTGGAGAAATGGCTAGATTGACCCAGTTTGTTGACAATGAAGTCTTCCGGGCTTTCGCTACTTACGCAACTATTGTTCTTCTAAAAATGATGCTTATGAGTGTTACAACATCATACTTCAGACTCACAAGAAAGGTAAGAAATTGGGAATACTATCTGGTAGAATAGATTGAAATTTGTACTGAAATAATATCATAAGTACTCAGCTGTCAAATACTGGTGCTGTTCCTTCTTTCTCATCCCTTCAACAATGTTCTGAGTTTGGTGTGCTGGTGCTTTGTTGGTCTCAAATGGACGACATCTTTAACCTAATTATGATATAATTATGAGACTGTATCTTACAGTTGAATTTGACTTACTCCGCCCTTATAAAACATTTTTGTTATTTTTAAATAAGAATTTTTCATAACTTTAATTTCCACCATCTTCTGAAAAGCTAGTGTCCAGGATACACAGTTTATAAAGCAAAGCGTGATATGCAACCATGTTACATGGATAATCAAATAGTAGGTTCAGAAGTGGATTTTTATGCATCTATAACCCTTTCATCCAGTAATTCTAAAGCTCTTTACATTCCCTAGTTGTTTTATCCTTCCCATTGCAGGTGAGTCAATTATCTAAACCAAAAAAATTTTTTAATAGAATGTGAGCAGGGTAAAAGTTTATGTGGATTGATGTGTAGGCTGTATAAATATATGAAAGATCTACTGAAGTTTACTAAGTAATGCAAAAGCATCAAATAATTGCACCTAGCTTTGGAGAGGGTGCTCATGGGAAGCATGGTGCTGTGTTTGACCTGTTCTTGTTCTTCTCTTGGCATCTGCTCATGGCCACTGATGGAAACACTTGGTCCTGGGCTGAAAGAGCCCAGAGTTTGCCTGTTATGGCTATTCTTGTGAGGTGTGGTTCTGTGAGACAGCATGTGCTTCAAGGATTTTGTTGCAGTCCTTTTGTTTGTCCTTTTGCTGTTTTGTTTTGTTTTTTTTTCCTGCTGGATACAAGAGAACCCAAATGAACTGTTCTGTTGTTCACGAGGTCCTAAGACCTCATTACTATTACTGGGTCCTGATAGCTCTCTAGGTCTTTGAAACAGCTGGAGACTGGATATTGTAGAGCACACAGTGTGTCCTTTATGTTCAGAATAGGACGCAGATGTCTCTGTTTTAACCTTGCTTTTGCTCTTGCAGAAGCACATAAGCTGTACTGGTCCTATATGTAGATCCAGTCATGTCCTGTATTAACACTTGTAACCAAGTTATGATAAATATGTATGTAGGTGACAGTAGGGCCTTCCTTAATTGGAAGTACTTGGTTTTCTTATGACAGACAGTAATACTACAAACAGAAAAATTAGTAAAGTCATTTCCTAGGTAATACTAAAAAGTCTTTAAAATGTTAAGACAAAAGGAGGAAAGCAGGTGGCGGAGTGAGAAAAGGTAAAATGTTGCTGATACTGATACAGTTAATATGTCTCAAGAATTTTGAGGCCAAGGATATTTCGCAGGAAGGCATCAAGGCTGCCTCAGAAAGCAATCATGTAGCTCGCCTAAAATCAAAAGTTTTGTTGACTTACGCTTGCATAGCCTGAACGGTCCACAGAATGCACGTGTTACTGCATGGGTCAGCAAGGAGACATCTACTGACTAACCAAATTAAATACTGTTTTCAAGTAGTGTCTTACAGTATTTGGAGGTAGTAACAGGTCATACAAGTAGAAAAAAAGGTACCTAAGAGAAAAGGAAGAAACTTATGTGGTCATAAATGAAGATGAGAGTAAGTCTCTCAGATGCTATTGCTGTGTAGACTTCTGAAGAAGGAAGGGCTCCAAAAAGGCTTTCAGATAACTTGTCAAGAATAGTGAAAAAGAGACTTAGGTAGCATAGACAGTAGTTCTTCCGTTCAGGTCCCTATGTTCCTTCAGCCCATTGGCATTACTTCAGGCTGTGTATCAGTCATCTGCAGTGCTTGTTGATCTTACAAGAAGGCTTTATCTACATGCATAAATTACATTACATTAATTTGTCAGCACACAAGCTGTGTACAGGCTAGGCTCAAGAAAACAGTAGTGCAGTGAACAGTATATCATTCCCCAGGCATTTAGCTTCAGGTAAATTATGTGAGGTTATAGAAGCATTAGTAAAAAGAGTGACCTTTATAGCAAGCTGTCTTGACTAGAAGAAACATTCTGGCTACTAATGTCTCTTGTGTGTTTGTATTTGAAATAGGCCTTTGACAACCTAGAAGATACAGTATCATTTGGAACAGGTGAAACTGCTAAAAAACTTGTGCGGACTCATCCAGATGTCGATCGTGTACGCAGGTAATGCATGGGAGTCTTAAAAATATATTTTAAATAGCAGAATAGTACTAAATCAAGGAATTAATTTCACCGCATTCTCTTTGGCAAGCCTGTGTCTGTTTTGTGTTGCCTTATGCAGTAATCTAATACATTAATTTGTTTAAATGAAAAAAAAATTTACACATTCAAAATAATAATACTAAAAATAATAAGTCATTAATCATCGAATCCTAAAATGGTTTGGGTTGGAAAGAACCTTAAGATCATCTAGTTCCAACCCCCCTGCCCTAGGCAGGGACTCCTCACACTAGACCATGTCTCCCAAGGCTCTGTCCAGCCTGACCTTGAACACTACCAGGGATGGAGCATTTACCACTTCTTTGGGCAGCCTGTTCCAGTGCCTCACCACCCTCACAGTAAAAAACTTCTTCCTTATATCTAACTTGAACTTCCCCTGTTTAAGTTTAAACCCATTACCCCTTGTCCTTTCGCTACAGTCCCTGATGAAAAGTCCCATTCCATTCATGAATGAAGCTCACAGTTTATTTCCTATATATATTTTTATACTAAAAACTTGAATGTAAATGAACTGTTCTTATTTAAACCACTGTTAGGGAAGATCTTGAAAATAAGTGTTAGCTCTCGTTTAAGAACAGTGAATCCTTCAAATGTACATGACTGCGGTTTCATGAAGGCTGGTAATTTATGTCTCTTTTGGAATAAAATTACAGAAAGAAGATTCTAATCTCAGTGGGATGTAAAGATGCTTTGAACTTTCCTTTTCTTCCCCAGAGTGGTTCAGGGAGTTGTTAGTTGTTTAATTTGGTGGCTGTTATATGAAATCGGGCACTTCTTGGCAAGGAGTAATTCTTTCTATTTGTAAATTCTAAGAGGACATCTAACTTGATACAAACTTTGTGATAAGATGCGCTTTTAACTCAAATTCTTATGTTGGACAAGTGACAACCATCTCACAGCGTCATTTACACAGATTAGATTTTTAAAACACTGCAGAAAGCCGTGTCCTGGGCTGCGTCAGAAGGAGCATGGCCAGCAGGTCGAGGGAAGTGATTCTCACTCTCTACTCTGCTGTTGTGAGACCCCACCTGTAGTATTGTGTTTGGCTCTGTGGCCCTCAGTACAAAGAGGGACATGGACCTGTTGGAGCAAGCCCAGAGGAGAACCATGAAGATGCTCACAGAGCTGGAGCTCCTCTCCAATGGAGACAAGCTGAGGGAGCTGGGCTTGTTCAGCCTGGAGAAGAGAAGGCTCTGGAGAGACCTTATTGTGGTCTTTTACTACCTAAAGAGAGCCTACAAGAAATCTGGAGAGGGACTTTTATAGAGGAATGTAGTGACAAGACAAGGGGCGTGGCTTTAAGGTGAAAGAGGGAGATTTAGATTACATATAAGGAAAAAAATTCTTCACTATGAAGGTGGTGAGACACTGGAGCAGGTTGCCCAGAGAAGCTGTGGCAGCCCCATCCCTGGCAGTGTTCCAGGCCAGCTTGCATGGGGCTTTAAGCAACCTGGTCTAGTGGAAGTTGTCCCTGCCCATGGCAGGGGGCTTGGTGCCAGATGACCTTTAAGGTCCCTTCCAACCCTTCTGTGATTATCAAATCCTGTGTTGCTGTTTTGCAGAGTTGTTCAGACTTCCCCAGACCTAGTAAGTCAGCTTGGTTCTAGTTACTCCACTGGTGTTGCAGCATCCATGTTTTCCTCCTAAGAATTGTTCTTAATGGAAGTTTACTATATTCTCTTTTGCAAGATTCATGGCAACACATAATTCTGCATAGATTTAGCATAACTTCTCTTGTATATAAGTGACTGAGATTTGTTCTGTTTATGGGTATAGAAAAGGCATTACTTTCTTCAGTGTATTTTTTGGGGAAAAGGAGTAAAATGGCTGGAGGATATGTTTCTTTGTAATGATAAATGAGTTCAGAATGCAGCTGCAAAACAGCACCATATTCTGATTCTAGTTGGCTGTGAAATTTGTCATAATTAGTAAGGCTTAGAGATTGTTTCAGTCAGTAAATTTGGCTAGAAGTATGATTTATCTAAAGAGGTAAAGGGAGTGAGGAAGGTTTAGGAAGAAGTGTGAAAGAATACTTCAAGATCTGGAGTTCATTCTCAACATATTTTTAGTAAATTATATTATGGTTTCAAAATTTCAAACATTTTTCATCTATTTTAGTGCTTAGTAGTGAAGAAAATGAACTAAAGCATAACTGTCACACCTGTTCGATGCTCAAAAATAACATTCTTCAAGATGATTTAACTTCATGAAGATTTGATAGAATGTTTCATATATAGGGTATTTCATATTTTCTTTATGGAGACTATGAGCTGAGTTTATGGGATTGGAATAGGTCACCTGGGCCATGAGGTCTAGTAGATGCAGTCATAGTCAACCAGTTAATTGAGGTTCAGTTAAGAGAGACTACAGGAAAGTTCCAGCTATGTGTCCTCTTCCCTGCCTTTCTTTGCATTCTTGCACATTCGCACCCAGATGCATCTATATACCTCATGTAAGTCTCTAATATTACCAAGATCCTGGGGAAAAAGTAAGAGCTTTCATACAGAAGATCAGGAGTTTAAAAATGTGGAGTGCAGCAAGAGACACCAGAGCGATGTCAGGTAAACATGCCAAAAACATTTCAGTAGCTGAATCAAGTCCCCACTGCAGAGGAAGCCAACAGCTGTGTTAGGACCTTAACAGTAGCATCCTCTGAAGATGGTGAAAAATAATGAGCCTTGAAGTGGTTTATTCAACGAAATGTAACACTGTAAACCAACTTTGCTTCTTTCCCCAGATGCCACCTGAATGACCTTGAAAATATTGTCCCCTTTTTTGGCATTGGACTGCTGTACGCTCTTAGTGGCCCTGAGCTGTCCTCAGCCTTGCTGCACTTCAGGATCTTCACTGCGTGTAGGATCATTCACACTTTTGCCTATTTGATCCCTCTTCCCCAGCCCGGCAGAGGTTTGTCTTGGGCAGTTGGGTATGTGGTGACCTTCTCGATGGCATACAACGTTATGAAGTCAGTGCTGTACCTGTAGCAGAGTCATAGCTTCTGTGTACCGTTTGACATTCCATATGAAGTTTCCAGCAGTGTATGTTGGTATCTTGAATGAGCCAGCATTCTATAGTGACTGGAATTCACTTTTTAACAGAGGCCTTTCTTTCCTGTTCAGAAATACTTGTTTTTGGAAGAAGAAAAAAGTCTTTCTTTCTGTATTCCCTATTCATGGGCTGCATTGCCAAAATATTAGATTGAGGGCTCCCTTTGCAATTTGTCAAGTGCTTACAATTCTAAACATGCGATGATGCTGTATTGATAGCATGTGTGGTAATTTTCTACAGATGCACTATTTTTGGCTGTAGCTCTGAAGTCTAAATCAATAAAGACAAGAGGAAAAATAAGCTTGTTTGTATTTTTGTTTTCATTTTGACTCTTCTCACTGCAGCCAGCAAATAGCATGTCACTATATATCAGGAAGAGATTCCAATCATACAGTTCTTTGAAGAATGCTTACCTTAATAATAAGATATAACCAGTAATGCTAGGCTTGTTGTAAAAAATCTTTGATGAAATTGTTGTTTGTATAATCCACTTTGGGATTAAAAAACCCAAACCGTTGCAGCTCCATTTCTCTCAGTTGAATAGATAAAAAAAGTATTTGGGCTAAACTCTGTTTATTGGCATGGGTGAAAATTTAAAGTAATTCTTTTTGTTGAAGTTTATCTGGTCACAAAACCTGTGTTTGGATTAAGTGTAGGCACTTTGTAGAAGGTTTTTTTTAGTTATTTTATTTTTTAATAAATTCAGCATAAAGTAAGCAACACTTGCAAATGTATCAAGTAATTCAGATGTGAATATATAATTAGTTTGCATGTCATAGTGTCATAAATATGCTGCTGATAGAAAATTTTGCATTTAGCTTGTATCTTTCTATGATGTGTTAATTTGAAATATTTTCTTTAAAGACTTTAGTCTTTTTTTTTGTTTTGTTTGTTTCTTTTTGTAGCTGTGGCTTAGATAATAGCTCAAGATTTCAAGAAAAAGAAATACCCAGGAGAGTCTCAATCTCCAATGTGTTTACCCTTGAAAAGTTTTGAATGGCAGAAGTCAGAGCGCAGCGTTTGGTTTACTTTTCTATCCCAGAAGCTGTGCTGCGAAGGGATAGCCCAGAGAGGAGCTGGAGAATTCTCTCTGCTGCCTCTGTATGCCAAAGGGTTTGCTTTTCTTCTTGCACGGAAGAAGTAATTGTAGTACCACAAGAAACATCACAAGAGGGCCTACCTGTCTACCCACAGTTGTGAGATGGAAGCTCATGCAGTGCTATGTTAGGCTGTAACTGAGAAGGGTAGCAGAAAGAGTCAGGAAAGGTGCAGCAATACTGGTTTAATCCAAAGAAGGGAGATTTTTATTGCATTTCAAGGGTAGTGTTTAAGTTATGTCTACTGAAGAAGAGAGGGATGGGACTTGAAATCAAGAAGTTAACATTGGTTTACTAGAAATTAAATCTAACTAATGAATGAAATAACAAACAGCTGGATCCTCTAGAAGGAGATGGTTAAGAGAGGAGGTTTAAAAGTTGAACATTGTGGAGCTTCAGTTCCTGACATGGAAGTGTAAGCACATACCAACACTTCCGGGTTACCAGGGACTCCAATGGGAAACAGGGGCATTCTTGTTTCTGCTCCTCACATCTTTCTCCACCACTTCGTTACCTGTGCTGTTTTCCTCCTATTTCTTTTTTCTCTGCTAGCTTTTCATGGGATCTTGAGACCAGCTACTTTGGACTGTATAATGGTAACAAGGTAAGACTGGCCACTGGCTCTTCCTGGCCTGAGAAGGACTGGTAATGGAGGGAGAAGGGGTGAGGCTGCAGCCTTGGGTTGGAGCCCAAACCAATTGTCATAGTCAACCTGCCAGCTCAGATTGATCAGTATGTGGATATTCTTGACTCCTTATATTATGATACCAGTATCTAAAACTGTATTTCCCTCCCTTCTTTGTAGCTTGCCTCTTTTTTTTCTAGCTCTGTGTCTTTCTCTACATTTAAAACAATGGGAAAGTAGCCACCATGGGCAGAAGGGCCCGCTTGAAATTCAGCACCATTGAGAAGGCCCTTCTGACAAGCCTAGTTGTCATTGCCAGATATATGCAGGAACAGCATTTTTAACTTCTTTTTGCATCAAACTTTCATACAGAAATATCATTCTGAAGAAAAATACGTGGAGCCTGTCTTTATTTCTGTGATCTTACATTTGAAACAAAACTAGTTTTAAATCCCTTCTGCTTGCTCAGTGGTTTCATACACTCACTATGTGCTAAGAAGTAGAAAAGACAAACTGAAACCCTTAGAAATACCTAGAGTGGTTCAATATTATTCTGTGTTTCTCTTGTATTTATTTTAAACCTATATTTTATTTTCCTTTGCTCCCACAAATACCATCTGTGCATCTGGGTGGGGTACGTGCTCAATCTGGGAAATCTGGTTTACCAGCTTTAGTCCAACTCTGACTGCCAGCTCTGTGGAAGTGTGTTGAAGTCAAACAGCTCTTGCATTTCTCCAGGCCATTCTGTAGAGAAGTATACTGTACCTGTTGTACAGCTGTAAATTTTAAAAGGTTAGCTTATTTTCAGGAGAACTAATAAAGGAAAATGAATGTATTAGTTGAACGTATTACTGAGCTAAGCTGAATTTTCACCTCCTAAAACATGCACATGTGGATTTTGGACTGCTCTTATCAGGTTCTGTTACAAAATCATTAAACAAAGTAATCTGTAACTCTGATGAAGGGACTGGCTGTTATCAGCAGGTATGCTACTTTTGACCTAGTGAAAGCACAAGAAAGGGTCGTCCATGTGAGACATACAAAATGAAGTCAAACCAACATCTTCTAGGCTTCATTTCTGTTCCTTGTGCTTGTTATTCCCACCACTAGTCTTAGGTGAATGAAAAAGCTACAGGTCTTCTTCTCTCTGCCAATTATTCCTGGCATTTTATATTCTTACTTCTCCAAAGTACTTTGTGTATCTTTGAAATGGCTCTAATACTTGACCATGAGGTACTTTAAAATGCTAGCTGACATAGCCTGCCTTAGCTGATTTTGTCTCTGAGTGAATTTCATGGGCTGCTTCATTTTCAGAAGTGTAAACATATAAGCAATTCCTCAGTTTATTTTTTGACTCTATGAGTAAATGCTTATGTGGCGTATAGCCTGAGTTACTTTGTCCCGGTTCTCATGGCTGCAGACAATTGTGTTGAAGGCAGGTATGCTTCTTCCCAGTTACTTACAGAAAAAAATTCAATTTAGATTTTTGATGGATAGTGCTTGTAGTGTATGTCCTTTCTAAAAAACAAAAAAGCAAAAGCAAAACTTTAAAAATACCCTTCTAAAAGTAGCTATAACGTTGTCTGTTATTAATCAAACTAACATGGTTTTTATTTCAGGGCTGAAGTTTAGGAAGAACTTTTCTCTTTTCCAAAACTTGTCCTGGCGACTGAGGTGACACATCAAGTGCTTTGTGAAAGGTTGTATTAACATACATTAAAATAACTCTCATGATTAAATATCTCCAGCTGTTGGACACTTAGAAAAATGCATCTTTGGGATTCATTTTAAGTGATTTTTTTTCAAAATTCAGAGTCTTTATTAGTAGCTCCCCCTCAAAGATTTTGAAGGCTAAAATCGATCATTAGCTCCTTCAGCCTGACCTCTAGTGGAAAACATGCCATGGAATGACTGCCCTTCTGCTGAGATGAGTTTAATCATAGCACGACTTCCAGAAGAGTGTGTGATCTTCATTCAGAGACTTTGGGAGACAGGCATTGACTCTTTTCTATGACATTGTTTCTCTCTGGAATATATGCACACTAAACTTAATCTTTAAAAACAGTATAGGTTCTTTTTGTTGGCTTTGTTGTTTGCTTTTAGGTTTGTTTTATTGTTTTGTTGTAGGGTTTTTTTTATTTGGTTTTGGTTTTGTGGTTTGTTTTGTTTGTTGTGTTTTTGTTTTTTTTTTTTAATCAAGGCATTTATTATTAAATTATTGCAGTGCAAGGAGGAATATGAAATATTTTAAACAGGTACTTTCTTCCTAGAAAGCACTCTACTCCTGTAAACTCTTGGAAAGGCAAAAATTTAGAGCCCCTTTCCATGTGTAAAAAAAATACTACTATTTTAAAAGTGGGTGTGAGAAATGTGAGATATAATGCCTGAAGTATTTTTCTGTATAATAGTGCTAGTTAAGCATTCTTAGGAATATATGTTATGAATATGCAGTCATGGGAGAGTATTCTGCACAAATGCTTGCAACGTATGAAGTTGTAACCATAATCCTATGTCATGAATCCTGTAAGAAGTGTTACAGTGATGTAGGGCATCCCTTGCTAGCCTGGAGTGAAGCATCTTGAAGGGGATGCTTATAGAAGAGTGGAAAATAACATCTCCAGCACACTTTCTTCAAAGCCTACTGAGTTGTAATATGGGCAGGGGAATGGTGGCTGACTGCGATTAACTACTCAGCATCCATGCCTTGACACAGCATTCCCAAGTACTGACCTGCATGCCAGGTGGCTGCTTTTGCCATGGAAACACATTTAAAAGTAACTTCTTTTTATCCATTAAAGGACACTAGCAGTGGCCGTATAATCTGCACAATTGAATGTTTTTATATCTAGCTCTTTGCTAGACTGACTGCATCTTTCTTTTATTCTACATCTTGCATGCACTGGTGGACTTTTGAGAGAGCTAAGAAGAGGAAGTTGCAAGAAACCCGTCTTTTTAAGAAAAAGTCTTTGTCTCATGGGTACTGCTGTCCAGTGAGGGGGAATAAATTTAGAAGTTAGTGTCAGTGCTGCAGAAATAATAAGGGGAGGGAGGGGGACGGACTGAAAGAAAGGAAATACTTTAATAGTAGCTTAGCACAGCATCAAGGAGCAAACTGGATGAAGACTAGTAGATGAAGCGTTGTAAGGGAGGCAAGTAGCTTTCTGCTTCTGTGGCCACCTTACTATCCCTATTTAAAATAAATTAAGGAAGTTTAATTTTTAAGAAAGTTTTCCTTGTGCACCCAGTCATTAAATATCTGCAAAGAGGATTATAAGTACTTCAAATCAGAATGGAGATGACCCTATCAGGCTGGGTCAACTTGATACCTAATTCTGTTTAATCAGTTAAGGCACCTGTGGCACACAGATCACTGCAGTGAGAGATAGGAGTTCATGTTGCGTGACTGAAGAGCAACACATGAAACTGTCCCAGAAACGGCATTACACCTACAGCACTGGAGAAGATGATTTTAAGGTGGTGTTTTTGTTGTTGTTGTTTTTTTGTTGTTTTTTCTTTT
The DNA here is from genome assembly GCF_000696875.1 of Nestor notabilis. NCBI lineage: Eukaryota > Metazoa > Chordata > Aves > Psittaciformes > Psittacidae > Nestor > Nestor notabilis. Next base: position 12,698 of record NW_009926779.1, read on the forward strand.
TTTTTTTAATGGGAAGTCATATATGGCACTTGCTTTCAAATTTATGGAGAAGTGTTCATTTCTACTGCAGTACATCCATGGAAATCAGAAGGGACCTTCAGAGCAAGGGTGAGCTTGTCTGGGAGCTGGACAGAAAGGGTTCAGCTCTGTAGGTTGTCCCATATTTCTTGGAAGAATTTCTGAGCTTCATCTCTTTAACCCTCACTTTAGAGACAAGCTATAAGGATTGGTGTGTTTATGTGGAATTGCCACAGAAGTGCTCAAGGTAGGTGAAAATTTTTAATGTCTAGGTGTCTAAAAGACCTCTATATAATTGCTGCAAAGGTAGAACTTCATCTGCTTCCTCTTTTCATAGAAAGGGACACTAAAAGCTCAGTTTTCCTTAATGAGCGTGCTGTTACGTATTAGTGTGCATGACTGCCTCATTTATATAATACTGAGTAGCTTATAGAAGTTGTTTACTATGGGATTTTCACATCAAATCTGTGAGCAGGTATGGTCAATCTTACAGGCAACTTACATACTCTTCTTGTGGGTGTCCCTTCTGTACTCTTAAAGGGATGATTTCATAAGAATGACCCAGTTTGTTACAAATACAGATACTCTTTGGTACTAAAGTTAGCTGGGATGGTGTAGATTGTGCTTCTCAGCTTTTTTGTTGTCTCTCCAGCAATGTGGAGTTTGCGGTTGATTTCACCTTGTCTTCAGCTGGGAGAAAGTCCAGTGCTACTGATCTGCCGTGTTAGCTGACAGATGGCTTATTCCACTCATATTTCTTGAGCACTCTGGGATGATTATGATGAAACGTTCACTGCTAATAGAAGTGATAAGAACTAAATCTTATCATTTGCTCATCGGGTAAGTTTTTGGAAGTTGCATCAAATTGTAATTTAGGTTCTGTTGATGCTCAGACCTTGGTTGGAGTTTAATATACCTGTCTGCTTTCAAGGTAAATTAAATTAGTTCTGCAGGTCCTCTTGGTTTTCCTCAGGATTGTTCTGCAAGTAAAAGGCTGGGTGCAGTTTCATTCTTTGTGACTGGAGTTCTGAGTCAATATTGTTTGTTTACAGGTCTTTCATTTAGATTCAGTTTATTTTGAGGAATCTGACTTTATCTTGACATATTGGAGTTACTTAGAAGAGTGACTGTTAGCTCTCCTTTTGTGTTGACTCATCTTTCTGCTTTGCCCAAATGGATTGTAGGGTTAAGTATATTACCAATGTGTCTACGTATTAGAAAGAAATAAAATGGGCAGACTTTTTCCTTTCTTTAATTCTGGTCTTCCCTTCAATCTTTCTTCATTCCCAGTGAGAAACGAGCAATTCTCTCGGATCCATAGGCATGGCAGTAGTTTTCCCTTCCTCTGCTCGTTCTTAATTTCGTGCGTGGTACCACTAGATGTCCCTCTTTGGCTTTTTTATTAGATTTCAGGACTGGACCTGTGAAGAATTGAATACTCTGCATCTCTATCAGATTGAGTTGTAGGGGGAAAATATTTTGCTAGCTTTAAAGGAGAAATTTATAATGGATATTAAGGCAAAATAGTGTCTCTGTATACAGTAAACTTGTACTAAAAAAACTTTATGAAACAGTGACCTTTGTGAAAAGAGAGTATTTAACCTGCAGCTGAAGCATCAGAGTGTTTTGTTTGCTTTGCTTTTTTAAATTAATAAGGCAACAGGTAACTGCAACATCTGAATTCTTCTACTGAGGTTCCTGGAGAGCTATGAAATTCATATTTTGATTGTCTGCTGTTGTTTTTGATAAGTAAATCATAGAATCATAGAATAGTTAGGGTTGGAAAGGACCTTAAGATCATCTAGTTCCAACCCCACTGCCATGAGCAGGGAAACTGCACACTAAACTATGTCACCCAAGGCTCTGTCCAGCCTGGCCTTGAACCCCTCCAGGGTTGGAGCATTCACAACTTCCTTGGGCAACCTATTCCAGTGCCTCACCACCCTCACTGTGAGGAACTTCTTTGTTGTATCTAACCTAAACTCCCCCTGTTTAAGTTTAAAGCCATTCCCCCTTGTCCTACCACTAGAGTCCCTAATGAAGAGTCCCTCCCCAGCATCATATACGTAAATACATAAAAATGTATTTTATGATTTGTATTTAGCAGTAGGTGAATCTCAACAGGAGTGAGGATGTTAAAAAACTTGAAATGAGTAAAGAAGCAGAAATAAAAGTCAGAAGCTGTGTCTGTTTGCCACAATATCCACAGGAGAGACTCAGCACAATTAGTTTACTTGAAAGTATCACAATAGTTACAGAATTCAACTTGATAATTTAAAGGTGCTGTAAAATGATGTTGCTGTATTTATATAAAACTGGGAAGCCCTGTAAAGCAATGTGTGCACAGCAGATTTACTTCTCACATGAAATGCCAGGAAAGTGGTGGGGGGCATCTTTGAGTGATCCACTTGGCACAGAGGTGGAGTACAGTGTCAGCATAATGAATAGGACCTTGCTTGGTGGATGGAAAATATTTTAAATTGAGTTTTTATTTAATGGATTTGAACTTTTCATGCCCAATTACTTTTTTCCTGAAAAAGGACAATAATAATAATAATAATAAAGTGCAAAGGTTCAGTTTCATTCTAGAAATGGGGAAATGTGCTTGGAGAGCTGTCAAAAGGCACAGTCGGATCTCAGGAGCATGGAGCAAGGTAGCTAATGCTCTGGCGCTGATGTCAATCAACTTTTGTGGCTTTAGATGGCCTTGTCAATGGTAATGTGACAGAATGGGATGAGTCATGTACAGGGACGGGTGGCAACAATGAGTTGATTAAGGTCAGAGAAAGTATGTCCTTGGGATGGGGCTTGTATGAATTTCTTAATTTGTCCAGTTAAGTCTTAGAGGTGCAAGAATTATGGAGAAACCCACCCTACAAAATGAAGTTAAAAGGATTTAGGGAAACTGTTCCAGGATATACAGAAGTAAATCCTTCCCACAGAAAGCTTAATGCATCCTATAGCAGGCATGTAAGAAGGATGAAGAAAAGCAACAATCCCTGTTAAATTCTATGAGTCTTTTTCTTCTGAAATAACAACCTGTTGTCAGCGAAGTTCCATTCTAGGAACTTTTAACTTCAGCCAGATATACATCTACAGGCAGAAACTTAGCCCAGATGTGTGGAACCATACTAAATAAAAGTGTACTTTTAGGAGTGCCTGTAATGGGGGAGGACACATCTCCTATGTTATTTATTTAGTTCTCATCACTGTGGTAGCTGGGTTACAATATATTGACTGTAGACCTAATTCAGAGACCAGTGAATTGAGTTAAAAAGTTCCCACTGACTTTCACAGGCTTTGTATCTAGACAAGTAGTCTCTATCATATTCTATTAGTTTAATTATGTGCAGGATACAGTCTGTGCTAAAATATTTATGGCAAGCAACAGTATCCAGATAAAATATATTTTGTAAAATTTCAGAGAAAAAAACCCTGTCAGGTAGGTTCTACCCTACTTCAGCTTTAACCCTATTTTAACTGCCACTAGAAGTGGCTGGGCACCCTTTTTTATATTTTTTAGCACAAATGACATCTTTATCCCTATTTTACCTGCCACTAGAAGTGGCTGGTCCACTGTTTTCATATGCTTGATCACAGTGAGAGCTTTATTGATGGTTGGCCTTTGACTTGGCATTACTGATGGCTCATATGGTGCGATCCTCAGCAGGGGACATAGGAGAGCACCACTTTAAAATGGATCCTGCTGGCCATGTGGTGCTGTTTTGTTCTGTACATTGCTAAAAGGGCCACTGTCAAGTTGAAATCTAGTCAATTAAAAACAAACAAGCTAATGGGAGCTTCATGTCCCCAAGTCCTTTTGCCAGTTTCTGTGGGACTGCAGTCAAGAGTATCCTATTTTTAACCATGTTTTTCTGAATATTTTTGGTGAGATTTTGGTATGTGTGTGCCTGTGTGTGTGAAAGTATAAACCATGGTAAAGGGGGTACTGGCTACTTCACTGAAATGGAAATGAAAGAGTGAATCTGTCTGAACCCAAAGCACACAGAGTCAGTAGTCCACATTTGCTTTGTGTATTTCACAAAGTAAGAATTAAACGTATTTTTCCTGTAATTCTTTCAGTTACTAAGAATTTTGCCTGAAAATTTACGTGGAATGAGCTTAGCAGTTAAATAGAAAAACTGAGTGTTATTTATGGCAACCTCAAAAAATAGTAGTTTTAAAAATTGAATAAAATTTATTAGCTCTGAATAAACATTTTAAAAATACTTTTTGAAACAAACAAAATCATTAAAATTACTCTGATCAGAGAAATCAAGACATTTTGTAAAACACATTAATTATTTTTACAATGGATGCAATGGAGTTTCTATGCAGTTACATACAGATAACATTTAACTACACTTATACAAACTTCTGTTTTATCTAGAATCAGTCCGCCTGAATGAATAGTTCTGACAGTGATTAAAATTGAGGTCTGGAGCACCTTAAGAAAGTCTGCGTTTTGTCACATGGTGGACTATGTACTGGGGAATGCCATGGAGGCCAGACAGGTCCCCCATTAGGGGACTGATTGTAGAGACACTGAAGATAGTCAGTTTCCATGGTCTGCAGAGCAAATTGGTGACATTCAGCACTTTCATTTCAGTGTATGGCTTCAGGTCAAGACTATTGATTTGGGATATTGAAAGGGTCTTAGGGTGTTTTCTGTTCAGAGCACCAGATGGTTTCTAGAGAGCTATTCCAGCACCAGTGACAAAACCAATGCAACTTGAGGACAACACGTGTGGCATCCACTGAAGACCAGGGACTAACCAACCAATCATTGAGATACCAGTGCAGAAGATACCAATTTCAGTCATATATTGAGAGGCCCATCACAACTGGAGTTGTTTTTTTCAGCTGCTAATATAACTGGTGTTTCTCTTTAATTATGAATTTTCTCTTTCCTCTGTTTTGAAGTATTAAAGTGAGACTAGCAAACATATCAGAGAGTGATCCGAGATCCTCATATTCTCCAAGGTCTCTGTGCTGTCAGAGGACTTGGTATTGGCAATAGAAAGCCCGTTGAAGCCCTGGCAGAGCCAGTTGATGGAGTGGTTAATGATGCAACACTTTTTTTAGTAATGTGTCTCATCTGGACACCACAACACATCCTGTTTGTATTTCATCTCCTTTCCCTGGTACTTTATCTATGTCTACTACTCTTGCGTTTTGACTCAAGGGACTTTTATTTTAATCATTTGCTTTTCCTACCTGAACTTTCTTGTACATACTTAATATTACTTTACTTGGGACTTGAACATATGGAACAGATATTTTTAATTCTCACAGTTAACGCCTGACTGCTTAAAAGATGTATTTTTTTACTTTCAAAGAAAGCATTTAAAATCTCCTATATTCTCACTCACTACCCAGAAAGATGTTTAGTGCTGACCAGTAATGCATACGAGGTGAAACTCTTATTTTTTTTCATCTAGCAGGATGGTAACTGACTTTAGTGAATAAAGAAGTCTTACCCAATGGGAACTTGACATTTCTTTGCAGGCATGTAAACTTGTTTGGCCCACTCATGGACCTGGTTTATGTAGTCATATTAGGGAGGTACCAAATGCTGGCAAATACATTTTACTAGCAGGGCCTTGATATTGTGAGAATCTGGTTATCTGTGAGAATCTGACCAAGAGTAGCAGTTGCTTGCTTCTGCTAATAAAACCTTAGAGTTTTGTAACTGTAGCACCAAAAGGCTTATATTCTATCCTGACCTTATCTTTTACCAAGTTAGGTAATATCTCTGTACTTATGTTTCTACTACCAACCCCCAAATTATATTAAGAGAAGAACTGAAGATTAGGCAAATGCTAACTACTGAAATTGCCTGTCTACAAGTTGGCTGAGTTGTAGATCATATACACACACTCTCAGAGGCTTTCAGGCATAAATATTCAGCTGTAAGGTAAAGAATAGAAGAGACATAGGGACAAAAGGCAAAGTGCCAAAGGAAAAAGTAAAGCAATATGGTACCTCGGACTTGGAATTAGGAAACCTGTTCTACTGGTGACATATGACATGAGCTGGGCCACCTCTTTTTGCTTTGATTTCGTTTCTGTCACTTTTATTTTTGCCACTTTGAGGAAAGGACTGTAGCTTATTTCAAGTGAGGTTTGTACAGAACCTAGGTTAACAGGACCATGTTTCTGATGGAAGTTGCAATTTTAATTTGTTGCTATAGGTGGTACTGTAATATTAATACATAATATTAAAGAAGCGGAAATAATAAAAAGGTGAGAGCAATCAATAAAAAGAATGGTAACAAACAAATACTGATGTTTCATAGTGTCTAAGGAGAGTTCCAGCAGAGGTGATTTTCAAGCTTAAAGAGGATATGGCGACATTCATGTGGTGGCTTTTGAACTGGGTAGTGCTAGCCTGTTAGACACTGTTTTCAGATCGTTTCCACCAAGCCTCACAGAGCCAGGGATCACACCCTCACAGGAGCAGGATCACACCCTGTTCCTTTCTTCTCACCTGATAATTGTCTGTGGTAAAAACCTGAGCACTTTATAAAAAGGTTGGTCCAAAATGACCAGGAAGTCTTGAGATAAGACATGATAGTTAGAAGATACTTTTCAAAATGAGGAAGATTCTTGATAAGGCAGAAAAGTTTGAATGGACTCTTATCCATAAGACAAGAGCCTTCTCCAGACTAATCTTGAAAAGGTTTCCCTTTCACTCAGACTATGGGTTTGGGGTGGTTCTTTTCTTTTTTGCTTAGAGAGAAGTACTTCTTAGTTTCTTTCTAGTATTGCTTTTTTAAAGTCTAAGTAGTTATTAGATAGTACAGAGAACTGAAACGTGGTGAGACTTGTGCAGAAGTCCCTTCTGAGAGAGTTCTGTAGATCTCCCACTTTCTGATACACGTTACTTTGGCCAGAAGTGAGAATGTCAGTATCATTCTCCAGCTTTTCCTTGGTTACTAAATTTGGGAATGCAGTAACGTAAATCAGTATTCAAGACAGCTGGATTTTCTCAAAGCTGCTATTCTGACAGGATAATGCTTACTGATCTTCTATAGTGGCATCCATAATAACATATTCTCAAAGAACAGTTACTATACAATAAAGGTGATTCTTTAGGCTGTTGAGGTCAGCATGGATCTCCTGGCTTGGCCTCCAACCTCAGTGTTTAGAGTTCTCACATACTGTACGGGCTTTGAGTTGCAAGAGAACAAAGGATAAATGCCTGTCTTTCTCTTTAGGACTTTAGAAAGACTTAGAAGGGGTACAGGACTTGAATGTTATCAGCAGTCACGCTTTGTAGAAATAGCTAGTTCATTCTTACAGTACTCCTCTGAACCTTGAAGGACATATGGACTCTTCTATAAGATGATAAATGTTGTGGGGGGTGTGAATTTTTTAGCATGTCAAGGAAGACACCTGAAGTAAGAATATGTAAGATAGAATCATAAAGTAATTTGGGCTCGAAGGGACCTCCAGAGACCATTTTGCCCACCCTCTCTGCACAAAGGAGATCCTAGCTCAGGACCTTGTTCAGCTGTGTCCTGAACACCCCCAAGGGTGCAGATTCCACAACTTTTCTTAGGAACCAGAAAAGTTAGTTACTGAACTCTTATTGTCAAATGTTAGTTACCAAAGTTTTTAAAAAATAACATAACCTTGTCGTAATGCTTGTAGTGGCAATGACCAAAATACTGCTGTGTGTGTATCAGGGAGTGGGCAGAAGGTGGCAGGGGGAAAATCCAAATGAAGTTCTTGAGGCTTGTAAGGCTCTATCTTGCACATTTGAGATGTATTGCTGTGAGATGGAGAGCTATGTGCCTTGTAATACCACCATGGAGGTACGGGAGTGTCTGTAGGAGAGGCTTGTAAAGAGAGGGTCCAAAGGAACAGAATTAATTTCTGATGAGTCTGCTAAGCCATGCATATGGAAGACAAGGATGTAGGTTCAGGTCCCAGCTGACCCACAGCCTTCTGTTCCCTTAGACCAGTAATTTGGGACCTGATCTGGAAACCATCAGTTACTTGGATATTCACTACTTAATTGGAGTAAGCCTTTGATCTTCCCTGCACCTCATTCTTATCTGGTGAAACACAGATGGTGAAACCTTTGCCTGCTTTGCTTATCTACGTCACAGGATCTTTGTGACAGATACCATTGCTAATTATACACTAGTCCCCCTGTATGTTACCGTAACATTAGTAATAATACTAGCAACCATCTTTCAGTATGCGATTACACATTTCAGTGTAGACAAGATGCTATAGAGAAGGTATTCCACAGTGTAAAATGTTTATTATATAATCTGAAAGGTCTTTCTTTGTGTGGTGTGTGTGGTTTTTCAGATGTAGTTATGTTTACTCAGTACTGCCTATAAAATATATTTTAACCTTCCCCTCAAAGTATATTCCACTGCATCACTGTAGTATCCTTGTGAAATAAACATTTGGATTTTTTCAGCAACCAAACCGTCATTTCACAAAGCTTCATACAAATGGGAAACGCAGTTGAGATTTATTTATTATGTAAAATGGCATGGATTATTATGTTTATTACTTTTAAATTGCACAATGCTTTTACATTAGGATCAGTTTTAGAGCACAGGATCAGCTACTATAACTACTGGCAGTTTTGGTGCCTTATTACCTTCTATTATATTCTGAAGTAGTTTTCATTTATTTAATTTAAACTTCTGTCATTCTGCTTTTTCAAGCTTTAATGTTTCAGTTTCTAAAAATCCAGTTGTTTCTATCTCCGCTGCTAAAGAAGTGCTGTTATTAAGTGATTCGATGGCTTGTTTAGTCCCTCGACTATTCCAATGCTCACTTTGCTTAATTTAACTACTGTACTTGCCTGTTCCCTCTCTCCTCCCCCCCACCCCGTTTTTGTTCTTAATTGTTTTCAGAGTACTCAACTTCCTGTGGGGAATCAGTCAGCATGCTAGACTTCAAAGCACTTGTTACAGTAGAACAATTTGGCAATATGCTAATTTAAGCCTATTTTTATATCTTTCTACGTTGTTTCTATGCAAGCAAAGACCATTTTGGACATTAGTGAAAGGGCAAGGCCTTTGGAGGCTTTTTGTTGCTTCAGATCTTATTGGGTGAAAAAAGAGAGTGACTCTTAGGCATTGGAGGTGGAAAATACCTGTAGGATATCAATTGATACATCCTTCTCATAATTACTTACTCCATTTTATTTTCTTTGCCTAGTGTTCAAGTGAATCCACATACATTGAATTTGGATTGGCTTTAAATTAGGATAACTGCAGTACAGCTCTTACTGTATGACCGTGAGATGTAGGGCTGAAGGTCCTCAGCCATGCAAATCATTATGGGTTCACAAAATTAAAACATATGAAAACTAAGGAACTCTTAATTAGACAGTTTGGACCTCTGAAATTTCCAAGAACAGTGAAACAGGTTGAATCTCTGGAACTTTAAGTGTTTGGGCAAAAACATTGCAACTCTAATTACATCCACATTTACTCACAGTGTACACTTGAAGCTATCTGGCACCTGACAGGTGAACCTAGGAGATGCCTATGAAAATTAAGTACAAGTTTATCCACACAAAAAGTTGCATGGCTGAACTGCTTAGAAAGATCATTGATTTGTTCTCCTTCATGGATGAAGTTACAGAATCCCACAAGACCTACGAAGGCTTGTGTTTCCTTCTTGTTTAGCTGGTGGAGACACAGTTGCTATCTGTTTGATCAATTCCATAGACACATGGCATCCATACTGCCACTTTATTTTCAGGAACTGGATTTCCTGTGCAGATCACTTGACCTCACTTCTTTTTTTTATGGCATAACCAGCTTTCAGAAGAACCTGAATTTCTCTTTGTACCTTCTTAAACACTTCTTCTTCCTTGTTGCCCCACACAGTGATGTCACTGATGTGTTGTACGTGCTCAGGGGGATTACCATTTTCCAGCGTGCTTTGGCTTCGTCCATGACAAATGGTAGGCTGTATTTCCACCCCTGGATCAGTTGATTCTAGTGTATTGGACACCACTCCATGTGAAAGCAAACTGTTGACTGCACTCTGCTGCCAAAGGAATTGAAAAAAAGCATTGGCAATGTTGGTTGTGGCATACCACTTGGCTGCCTTTGATTCCAGTTTGTAGTGGAGCTCTAACATGTCTGCACAGCAGCTGTCAGTGGTGGCATCGCTTCGTTCAGGCTACAGTAGTGTACTGTTGACCTCCATCCTCTGTCAGACTTTTGCAGTGGTCATATGGGACTATTAAAAGGTGAGTGAGCCTTGCTGAATGACTCCTTGGCTCTCCAGTTGATGAATCAGGTCATGGATGAGAGCCAGGGAGACTTGTTTTGTGTGATATTGCCACTGGTACACTGTCCTGGTAGCAGCTGGCATATACTGTTCTTCAACTTGCAACAATCCCATAATAAAGGGATCTCTGAGAGTCCAGACAGAGTAGGTATCTGTTTGATCTCTGTGTTCACAGTGGCTACACCAAAGCCCTCGGTACCCCTTTGGCTCCTTGAAGTAGCCTCTCCTGAGGTAGTCTGTGCTAAGGACAGACTATGCCAAGGAGCCTCTGAGCCAGTCACAGTGGGGTGCTTTTCCCACTTATCCCCTGTTTAGCTCATGTCAGCTTCCAGTACAGACAATTCTTGTCATGAGTTCTATGGCCCTGTACCCTGATGGCACCAGCATACACTGTGCACCAGTGTCTACCAAAGCCTTATACTTCCATGGGTCTGATGTGCCAGGCCATCAAATCTATGCAGTCCAGTATACCTGGTCATCCATTTCCTCCTCCTGACTGAAGGCAGGGACCCCTCTATTCCTGTTCCAAATCAGAGTATTCGCTGTCTGATCCTTGCAGACCAGAAGTCCCTTCACCAGGTTCAAGGGAGGTCAGCGCAGTTCTTCTGTGTCTGGGAGGTCAGCAATTGTCTTCTTGTGACTCTCCAGCACTAAGCTGACATCCTTCTTGGGTGGGCCCTTCTTAGCAGCTGTCTTCCCTCTCAGTTCACTTACATGGGCTTCCATCTTAAAAGTGGGTTCACCATCCCACTTCCTCATGTCTTCCCCCTGGTCACACAGGAAGAACCAGTGTGCCATGCAGCATGCATCTGGGGATCCCTTTCCTCCTGACTGTGGCAGAAGAGGACTGATTGCTTGGGGCTTCCCTGAGAGCCAAGGTGCTGCCTATAGGAATAAAAAAGTACAGAGTTCTTCAAAGTTTTGGAGCCAAGAAGACACTTTTTCCACAGATAGTATATCCTTATCTAGGTAGCACATTGCTGCCCAACTGTAATATGACACTGAGGCATTTTGAATCACCTTGCTCAGCTTGGCCTGTGTGCACAGGAGATCCTCTGGATCTTTGAAGGATCTTCATCACTGTAGATGCACTGTAGAATTACCACTGCTAATTCATGTACTGAATGCCTTCATCTGTGGTAGACTAGTTTCCTGGGGAGTTCACAAGATCTTCCTTGAATGGATACCTTGTCCTCACACTTGAGAAGAGCCATCTCCAGAGACTGCAAATTGCTGCCTATTTTCCAATTCCTCTCTTAATTCCCTAATTTTTGGCAAGGGATCCAGCTCTTGGGCTTCCTTACCTTGTAGTTGCTGACTGTTGGCCCCATTATCCTAGCACTGGAGCAGTCAGGCAGCAACCCGCTCACCTGGCTGGTGGCTGTAATATTTCTACATGTCCCTGTAGCTCCCCTGCTACCAAAACCTTGACACACAAATGCAGTGTGTTTGTGGACTCTTCATTAGGAACTGTAGTGATAGGACAAGGGGGAACGGGTTCAAACTTAAACAGAGGAAGTTTAGGTTGGATATAAGGGAGACGTTCTTTACTGTGAGAGTGGTGAGGCACTGGAACAGGTTGCCCAAGGAAGTTGTGAAAGCTCCATCCCTGACAGTGTTCAAGGCCAGGTTGGGTGGAGTCTTAGGTGACATGGCTTAGTGTGTGGTGTCCCTGCCCATGGCAGGGGGATCGGAACTAGATGATCTTAAGGTCTTTTCCAGCACTAACTAGTCAATGATTCTATGATTCTATGAATGTAGAGTGGTTTGGGCATAATCCAAGTAAGATTTTAAATGTGTTACTTTAATATCATACATCATCTCAGTGAAGTCAATGAGGTCATGGTTCCAGCTTCATCCATACTGGCTGCATGCATCTTTGAATTGTCTGTCTTCAAAGATTTGGTCTGGATCCATCTCAAAGCTATGATTAATGCTATTTCTGTTAAAATAACGAGAGCTGCCAGCTTTGTGCTTCATGCTGGTTGTAGGATACAGGACGGAAGTATACTAGAATGATTTTTTGAATGAATCTGACCTGGCAAGACAAGTTTGTTTTGGGTCTGGAGAGCACAGCATTATTGTTATGTTATGTTATGTAGAACCATGACCTTGGATTTATCAAGTGCTTACAGTTAGAAATGTTTAGCTTTTCAGTGGGATTATTAGATGACAGAGAGAAAAATCCTGGCCAGATTCTGTAAGTCTTCAGTGGCATCAGAATCTTGTTTAAGCTGTTATTAGCTTTGTGTTTAGTAATCAATGCCTTTGCAGCTCTTGATTATGGTAATTTCATTAGTGATACTGTTCCAAAATGGCATAGATTGATTTTTGCAAGTAGAGTCTTGTATACAAGGAAATGACAGGAATTCTTTCATTCTCTTATTCATTTTTTATCATCAGACTGAGGAATGTATTTTCAAAATGCTCTCTCCATTTAAGAAGGCACTTCTGTGCTGGAGGACTTCAGACATGAATGGAAAGGCTATTGTGTCAGCAGAGGCTGACAGCAAAGGCTACGTCCTTATAAAGGGCACAGACAGGTCATATTATGAAGAGTTATCAGGAATCTCTTACTTGTAACATATAATTTTTATTTGAGAAGATGGTGAGCATGAACTCTGTGTAGAGTGCTGGCACAAGGACCCTTACATGAAGGCTACAAAGCAGACTCCTGCATCACCATGTCTCTGCAGAGGGAGTACTGTGCAAATCCTGAAAAGGCCAGTGCAAAGACTGCATCTGAAGATTGTCCAGGTACTGGCTGAATAATTATCTTGATCCTGTGGCCGAAGATCATATTAGGTTCTTAGGAACTTCCATAAACTAAGTCTGAGGTCTGGCCCTTTGGAGAGTCTGATCTATTGCTGTGATTAGTAATGCTGCCTTTTTGGGTGGGTGTGATCTAAAGGAGGTCTTTTGGTTCACAATCTCAGTTGAAAAATGGGAACAAATGTTGGTTAATTACCAAAGGGAATTTTATTTGGGGTTTCCCACTGTAAAGGAAAAATTAAAGAGACATGTAACCTGTAATTATTTTTCTTTTGTAATGGAATTTGAGTCCTTCGGTTCTTATAAGAAATAGTAAGAGTTGGTGGATTTTAAAGTGAAAACATAATTTTTAAACAATAGCTGGAAAAATTTTAAATCTTCTTTTTTTTTAACTTTTCCAGACTATTTCTGAATAATTTTCTTACAGCCAAAACTCCTGTCTGAATTCTGTCCATCTGGTAAACAGTTTCAGACTCTCTAAAATGGTTTTTCTTGGTAGTTACGCCATTTGATATTTATATATATTGCTCCAGTACAGTGTTTCTTTAAGAAATGTTTTCTTACACACTTAACCACATCTATAAGGTGGAACGATGCCTGCATATGCAAAAGATCGAACTATAATAATGTCTTTGGAAATGGAAGATAGCAGGCTCTCCAGTAGCCTCATTAGTGGAATTATATAGTTATATCTAAGAAAATTATTATCTGAATCCTGCAGATGGTTCAATGGCTTCATAGTGCAGGGACAGAGTGAAAAAAAAAAATTGTAAGCAAAACATGCTGGGAATGATTAAATGGAAAACGAGAAAAAAAATTTCTGACTCCTAGTAGAAACGGCTCCAAGTCAAAATGTCAGATTCAGATAGCTGCAGACCTTGAGGCTAATGAGATCTGGATCTGTATTTTGTAGCTTGTATCCATACTATAAAGTGAATTTAAGATCTAAATTTATATGTGTGATGTAGTTTAATACCATTTAAGTTTCTGGTTCTGGTTCCAAAGAGCTCTTAGACAGTGATGGCAATGGAACATACACTTCACATTTTGCCCAAGTCTTTTTAAAATCAGAAAGATGTTATATTCTTTATGAACATGAATGTACAAAAGGAATGTCTATATTGTACATGCATAAGAAAGGAAAACAGTTTCTTTCACAGTAAAAGTTTAGGTCTTGTCCAGTAGATGTTTGTTGATATTTATTGAATTTTGCTGTATTGATTTCTGTAACTCTGACTATTTATCTTTCTACTGCAACACACATTTCAGTAAAAACTCTTTTGGGGGCAAAAGGCCAGAATGAAGTCTTTGCATGGCTTATCTCTAAAGTGGGAAGTGAGAGACTCAGAAGTTACACCTACAAAAACCAGTGGGGACTCTTTGATGTCTCTCTTAATGTGCTGGGTTTAGATTACTTTGTGAGTACAAAAAGGGTGAAAGGTTTGAGGTTACTTTTAACTAACTCTTAGGATCATGATTAAAAACTACCATGGGGTAGTTTTTAATAGAGCAGATACAAGGAGATGGGCTATCAGATGCAGTGTCTTGAGGCTGAAATACAGCCTTCACCCACAGAAAACTCACAACCCAAAGATTTGTGATGTTTTCAATATCATACTTCTTTAAAGGGAAAAAAAAAAAGGCTGCAACATGGGATTTTTTTTTCCAGTTTTTCAGCCTTTTCAAGTTATTTACTGTAAGAGCACAAGATCTTCCCTTTAATCTTTTATTAATTATGCAGATGACTCCAACACTAAGTACCAGAAACTACAGGCAGTGTTGCAGGAGTAGGCTGCATGATGCAGGAGATTTAGCAGGCACCACTCAGTCCTCTGATACTGAAGGACATTTAGAAGTGTTCCTGCTCTATAGCAATCCGTTGGTAGCTCTTTGTTCACCATCTCCTGTATGAACCATAAGTTTCTGCTGAAACTGAGAGTTTTGTTAAAGGGAGAATTTTAAGGATAAACCATTCAGTCCAGGTCTTGCATTCTTAAAAGCTTACTGTTTTCAGCTGAGCCTGGTAGAAAATTTGTCCTGTAAGTAAATTTACAGTGTGACAATGTTTAAATTCTCTCCTTTGGTTCATCTATTGCTTTCCTTCATATTTTTCCACCTATACAGGATAACAGAATACAGTGTCAATAGGCCCTAATTCCAACTACAAGGGTTTCTATTAAGCTGCCAATCCTACTGCATTTACAACTCACAAGTTGTATCTTTCACTGTTAGATATTCACTAAACGCAATAAATTATGTTCTTATACCATTGTAATGATACTATCATTTTAATTTGGTTGATTAAGACCTGTTTTATATTCACTGTCTTTAGTTATGGACAGGTTGGATGGGGCTTTGAGCAACCTGGTCTAGTGGAAGGTGTCCCTGCCTGTGACAGGGGGTTGGAACTAGATGATATTTAAGGTCCCTTACAAACCAAAGCATTCTATGATTCTATGATGTAAGGCTTTCAACTCGGAGGCAATTGCTTCAAGAATTCTGTGAAACTGATGCTACTGCAGGATTCCTGACAAACAAAAAAGAACAATGAAGTATGCTAATAAAAATATCATGAAAATTGATCCTTTTAGAAACAATGCTGATAGGAAGCCTAAAGCTCTCATCAGCATTTTCTTTACAGAAAATCTGAAATAACTATTAAAATCAGTCTACCCCATATATAGAGTAATGCAAGTTGGATCAGAACCTAACCTTCAATATTCCACTTGTTTCTCCACTGTACTCACAGAGGGAATTGATAATTTCTTCTATTCCTTTTCAAATAGAAATGTTACATTTTCATTCTGTGGATAAACGGATTAAGGATTTGTCAGACCAATTTTGCAGCTTTCTTTTAAGAAATTCACAGACCTTTAAAATGTCATATTGCTTTTATACTTTAAAATGTCTTAAAGACCTACCTAGGGAAAGGATGCATATTATTTATGACTTTCCTATATATCTTGACTTCAAATATTTAAATCTACTGATTACTGGAAGATTTCTAATGGACTGAAAAAATCACAGGAAATGTACAGGTTAGGAATTTGGTAGTGTGGTGACAATGAGGCTGGGTTATTTATAGTCTAATTTATGAGTTAATTATATAGGCTGAAAATTCTGCCTTTTAGATCCATTTTGGACAGACCTGTCTATATATGAATCTCCTATTACCTACTCATCTCTCTATTGGTGTTCACTGTGCTTTTCCCCACATTCGGAGAAGTAGAGGAGAAAGGACTTTCTCCTTTTAGCATTTCCAGGACTGCAGAGAGAGCACTTCACATGCTGGGACAAACAGGGCAACTCTGGCCCAGTTCTCTTCCACAAAGGAGTAAATCTTCCTTTCCCAGCAGGGTTGCTGGAGAGGATATGGACATCTTCCTGACTTGAAAGTATGTGAGGGACACAGGATGGATGCCAGCCCCTACATTCTCAGTGTCATTGGACTGCAATTTTTTTCCAAAATGCAATGCTGTCATTATCTTTAAATTTCCAGAATTCTCATGTAGTGGCCACCATATTCAACAGACAATTTGAATATGGATTGTTCCATAATTGAAGCTAAGCTAGGACACTAATTAATCCCTTTTCTGCAGTTCTGTAATGAGTTGGCTTGCTTACAAGTACCACTGACCTCTAATGGATGGAAGCAGAACTGTTGAGTCATTTGTCATGTCTCATAGGGCACAACTCATGCCGAATCTGCTTTAAGTTAAATAGTAAGGACTTGTGCTTTTGGGCCAGGAGAATCTAATTTCAAGCTCAGTCGCTGCCAGGAATTTCTGATGGGTTGTGGTCTCCAGCTCAAGAGTAGGGTGTCATTAGTGAGCTCAAATGAGGGAGCAGTTACTCACAGGAATGAGTTAATGCTTTGCTCGCCACTGTAAGAAAGTTTGCAGTCTGTCCACAGTAACAAATGTGAAGCTGTAGGTGGTAAGGAATTTGTTATACTATATAAACAGAACATTTCAGAGCTATTATAAAATTTGAGATTTTTGGTGAGCAGAGCTCTTTATTATGTCTTTGTTCATTGTGGGTTAGCTAGCAGTGATTCATGGAATATTACTGTACGTCTGATTTTACTAGTTGCCCATGACATCATGTTAACATATTTCAGTAAGTAATCAATTCAGTTTTTGGTATGCTGCTTTAATTCAGGTTTCATTCCTTGCCTGGTATTTATTATCAGAGGCATGTTGTCCATCTTCATCTGAGATCATACTGCCCTCTTTGCAGTAGCCATTTTAGGCTAAAATGCTTAATAAGATTTGCATTTAAAAAATGAACTAAAAGAACTGGACCCCCTCCAGCGAGAAACAAGTAATTATATCATTTGTATTGCAAAACAGGAGCCACTATAAAACATCAGTATACTTTTTAAGATTGATATTCTTGGAAAGCATTATATTACATATAAAATGACAGGCCAGGAGGAGGGGAGATGTCCTCTCTAGTGTAAGTAACCCACAGACTCGTAGGTGGAGGCATAGGTTTTATTCTGGATTCTGTTTAATCAAGAAATCCACTGAAATTTTTGTCTGCATAGCTGTGCAAAAACTGGCACAACTAAGGTGCATTTTTCCCTGTTGGTTAATATGGCAAGAGATATTTTATGTATCTTAGATGCTCCTGGCCTTAAGACCTCTTGTTCTAAGTAAAAATATGGGAATTGTTATTCCTCCCTGGTTGGATGACTTAAAGCAGTTTAAACAGTTTTCAGGCAAAGCACTGTTTTTGCTATACCCCGTGTAACATTTTGTGAATCTCAAATAGAAATGCTTATCAGTTTTTTAAGTACTTGTGAATAATATGTAATCTCATGAACTAGAATCATGTGTGTTTGGCATTTTATTAATGAAAATATTCCCAAATCAGCGTCTGTTAGCTTGTTTAAATATTCAGTGACTTCTACCCTGAATACAGACCATTTGCAAAAAGCTGTTAGGTGAGTATTAATAAATTAATATGTTAATTAAATCTGCATCTGTGTACAGACTTTATTGCTGTTTACTTTGCATCTTTTTTAAATACAGCTTTTTTAGCTTTTATTTTTGTGTGTAGCAAACTTCACATTAGAGTTGGTCCATCTATTCTGATATTGGCAGAAGGGGATTTTCATTGATTGTTTTCTCTGTATTTGCCTTTTTTCCTCCTTCTCTAAACCCTGGTGCTGTAATGCAGAAGATTTATTGTCAATGATTTATTAAAATGTAATTCTAAGGTGACTCCTTATCGTGAAAGTAATCTGCAGGCTATCTTTGTTTAAACTTGCAACCTGCTTTGTCAAAGAAAACAGCCTATGAAATTTTCATTATAATAGACAGATTTTTATAATGAACTGGGAAAAAGCTATTATGACCAAAACCCAAATTGTTAGGAAACTTATACATCAAAACAATATGCTCATTAATTGTAATTTTTTGGGGAGGGTGAACAATTCTGTTTAATGGTTACATTTTTCAGGCTTATAAATTAATTTGAATTACCCAATATCACTTAATTTTTCCCTGGGAAAGCTTCTGCTTGCCCGAGCAATATTATAACTGCTAATTCAATTGCACTGAAATTGTTTAATAGAAAATATAATTGCTTATTCATACAGAATACCCATTAAAGAAGTGCAAAGGCCTATACCCTAGGGTTACTTCATATTAGTAATTTGGGAATTCAGATGGGAATGCTGGGTAGGGAAGGTGCTGACTGATCTTTAATTGTTCATCACCTGCCTCCAAAATAATATGAATGGACCCAAACTAAATGACCACTCATTACAAGTTTCAATTTAGGAGCTTGGCTGAGGTCAGCAGATTGCTTATGCTGATCGCAATGATTTGAAGTTGTGATTACCATAAGCAATTTAAATTTTATTGATCTACCCTTCTGAAAGTTGTAATTGAGCATAGATGTTGGACCCACAGCTCTCCAAACTAAATTGTGCTCTGAAGCCCTTGCTGGATTACTGCAAGAATCAATAAACAGTCAGTCACATTAACAATGAAATAGCTCCATTAACATACAGTGCTACTGGTGAAACTTTATTTAGGAGGGGTGTTAGTTCACTTCATTGTTTTATCAATGAATTTCAGTTGTACAGGGAAAAGTATAGCTTGTGTACACCTAATGAGCTCGCATAATGATAATCTTATATGCTTTAACTATGAGTCTTTTTATGGGAAAAAAAGATTATTTTTTTTGTGACACATTTGCTTTATTATGAGCAGAGGAACTATGTAACTGGAATTGCAATTTAAGTGTGATGCACTGAAATAACTTGGGTGCCAGAGAGTTTTCTATTGTGACATGTGTCCACTATTAGTGGGTTTCAGACAAAAGAGCATGTCTCAAGCAAGAACATAGACACATAGAGAGTTTGTAATTTATATATATTTGAAACTTCCAAGTGGAATTTAGTAGTCAATCTCCTAAACACCCTCCCCTCCCTCTAAGTTTCCTGCACCTCTGTGGCATTGCTGAAGAGATTAAAAAGATGACCAGAGAAAGGCTGGTTGTTCTTACATAAAATAGACAGTAGAAACAACACAGAAAGGGTAGGTAAGAAGTATAAGAGACCTATCTGGTGTTAAAGAGGTTTTTTTCTGTGACTCAAAAGTGACTCAAAATTTTGGAAAGCAGATGCACAAACTGGACTGTTTGAAGTATGGCATAGTATGAAACACAGAAATATCTTTGACTAAATCTCTCGTTTATCCTCTTTGTGCTTTATCTCTGCTTATAGAATTGTAAAACAGTTCGGGTTGGAAGGAACTTTCAAAGGTCACCTAGTCCAACCCCCCTGCAATAAGCAGGGACATCTTCAACTAGATCAGCTTGCCCAGAACCACATCCAGCCTGGCCTTGAATATCTCCAGGAAATGTTCATCTACCTCCTACTTGGGCAACCAGTATTTTACCACCCTCATTGTAAAAACTTTTTCATCATATCCAGCCTGAATCTCCCCTCTTTTACGTTAAAAATGAAGAACCCCCCCCCACCAAATTTTAAAAAGTGGGCTTTCTTTTTAGTTTAATTTTTCATATGCTTTCACTATATTTGCTATCCAGGTTGCCGGCTGGGCTTGAACCATGACACTGTCTTACTTAATTTGTCATTACTTTGACTCATAGCAATCTTCTTTAGTGTAGTACCTTAAAGCCCTAGCTACAGTACAGCCTACCTTCCTTCCTGCCATACAGGGTTTTAAATGAGTAATGAACCAATGTTGGCTGACTGGATTGGCAGTGGTCTTGGGCTAATTGAGTAGTTTTAATTGAATAAACTTGAATTTGGGAAATATTTGTATTGGGAATTTGGAAATCTTTGTATTCACCAAAATGATAGTAGAAGAGCAATAATGACAGAGAACTGTTGGAGAGAAACCTAATGGCGTTCAACAAGGGTGAGTGTAGAATACTGCCCCTGGGCAGGAAGAACCCCAAGTACCACTACAGGTTGGGGGCTGACATACTAGAGAGTAGTTCATCTGAGAAGGACCTCAGAGTATTGGTGGATGCTAAGTTGACTATGAGCCGACTGTGTGTCCTTGTGGTGAGGAGGGCCAACAGTATCCTGGGGTGCAATGGGAGGAGTGTGGCTGCCGGTCAAGGGAGGGGATCCTCCCCCTCTACTTGACCCTGGTGACGTCACATCTGGAGCAGTGTGTCCAGTTCTGGCCTCCTCAGTACAAGACAGACAAGGAGATACTGGAAAGGGTCGAGCAAAGGGCTTGAAGATGATTAGGGGACTGAAGCATCTCTCTTGTGAGGAAGACCTGAGAGAGCTGGACCTGATTAGCCCAGAGAAGAGATGACTGAGAGGGGATATTATCAATACATGCAAATATCTTAAGGGCGGGTGTCAAGAGGATGGGGCCAGTCTGTTTTCAGTGGTAACCAGTGACAGCATAAGGGGCAATGGGCACAAACTGAAACACAGGATGTTCCACCTGAATATGAGGAAGAACTTGTTTACTGTGAGGGTGACAGAGCATTGGAACAGGCTGCCCAGGTTGTGGAGTCTCCTTCTCTGGAGATACTAAAAACTCAGCTGACCATGATCATGTGGAACCTCCTCTAGGTGAACCTGTTTTAGCAGAGGGCTTGGGCTGGATGATCTCTAGAGGTCCCTTCCAACCCAAACAATTCTGTGATTCTATGCCTGACATATATCTATACAGAACTGCCATAACTATGTTTGCAGTAAGGGCTTGTTCCTTAAAATTTAGCAATAGATCAGGTTTTGTAATCTAGGACATATACTTCAGATCAGTGAGACCAGGCATCCTACAGTGAAGAGTGCAGGCATCCTACACTGAAGGCTCTTTCTAGAAAAGAGCCAAGTCTTTTCTTAAAAATACACTCTTGAATTTTGAGTTGAGCTGTTTTTTAGAGTTTTTTAGAACTGTTCATCCAGTTCTTTGCAGCTGTAACAAATCAAACAAATATTTTTTCTTGTCCTACATGTGTGAAAGTATTTCATGATGTTTTTGCTGCCTTCTCAAGAATGTATTTTCTCCAGGTTTCTGACACTATGTGCCACATCTTCACTGAGATGGTAAACTGTTTTTGTCTAGATCTTGGTTTCTTAAGGATTCATGGAGATACTAAAAACTCAGCTGACCATGATCATGTGGAACCTCCTCTAGGTGAACCTGTTTTAGCAGAGGGCTTGGGCTGGATGATCTCTAGAGGTCCCTTCCAACCCAAACAATTCTGTGATTCTATGCCTGACATATATCTATACAGAACTGCCATAACTATGTTTGCAGTAAGGGCTTGTTCCTTAAAATTTAGCAATAGATCAGGTTTTGTAATCTAGGACATATACTTCAGATCAGTGAGACCAGGCATCCTACAGTGAAGAGTGCAGGCATCCTACACTGAAGGCTCTTTCTAGAAAAGAGCCAAGTCTTTTCTTAAAAATACACTCTTGAATTTTGAGTTGAGCTGTTTTTTAGAGTTTTTTAGAACTGTTCATCCAGTTCTTTGCAGCTGTAACAAATCAAACAAATATTTTTTCTTGTCCTACATGTGTGAAAGTATTTCATGATGTTTTTGCTGCCTTCTCAAGAATGTATTTTCTCCAGGTTTCTGACACTATGTGCCACATCTTCACTGAGATGGTAAACTGTTTTTGTCTAGATCTTGGTTTCTTAAGGATTCAATTACTGCATGTGTACCATGATCCAGCTCATGGAATTTCTCTCTCATTCAGCAGTTCAATTGGTATGGTTTATGTGAGGTTCTTACTCAGGCCCACATCTACTTTATAGAAACTCATGCAGGGGATAAATAAAAGAAGAACACATAAATCCTTTGTCATTCCTTCAGCTGAGGCAGTGTTGTTATCCTGGGGAATTCATGTGGAACAAAATTATATACTACTTACATATAATTTCTATACCAGCTTCTGACATAGAGCAGACACAGACCAATGCAAGATATGGCATTGATTCATAAAAGGCTTAAAGTGAGTGGTCACTTTCAAGTATAGCAACATGTTTACAGATGTAAGATACAGAAAAAAAACATAGCTGATCTTTATATGGGAAATATCAGCAAGAAAATTGTTCAGTGAAAACTGTCTTGTGAAAATCACAGTTCTTCAGTTAAGAAATTATACTAATTAGAAGAGGACTTAAGTATTTCATAAACTATAAGGTCTCTTGTAAAATTGATAATCAGATTCATACTCAGTTTTCAAAAAGGATTTTTGAATGTGGTGTTCTACTGCTAATATATTTCTTGCAGAAAATCTGAGAAAAACACGTCTGATTGATCTATATCCTGTATAAACTGTCATGCATCAAGAAAATTCCACATGTACTGTCTAAGTGTTATATTGAAGGGATGAAGAGTTCTCAGTCATGATAGCCCGATTATGAGATATTATGTATCAAATTACACTGAGGAAAGAAGATTCTCTTTTAATGCTTAAGATTCTGATCTCTCTATCATCTCTTTTATGTTAAAGAGCTTTGGGTTTTCAGGTCATTTCTGATAGGGTCTCTAACAAAAAAAAAAATTAAATTCTATTTAATTGGGAGCCTTTTACACTAAAAAACAATTAAGTTTTGAGATCCATTTGATTTTTACTTGTTTTAAGCACCATCATAAACATCTGCCACCTGGCATAGAAATTGCTTCATATGGCAGGTGGGGAGACAAGATTTATTTAAAAGTTCTTTGTCTTTGATTCTTTTCCCTGCTGTATTTTCCAGTGGAGTAATTTGAAACCGATGGCATTTAAATAACCATTTATTGCCATAATGGAAGAATACAGTTAAAAATACATAGAGTAATTGCTGTCATTCCAAGATAAGAATACAGCAGTAGGCATAATGGAACAAACCATCTTCAGTCTAGTTTGGCCTCTGGCCATAACATTGGCCAACACTTTGATAATTCAGAAGAAAATAAAATGCCTTCTACCTCTTTTCTGTGCATATATGTAATGCATAAGTTGATTGATTTATTAACCTGGACAAAAAGAAGTTGTCTTTTTCCCTCTGTAGACAGTGCTAGAAACCTCAGATCTGGGAGCTGACTGTTCAGTTTTTAACTCATCCACATTATCAAAATTAGTTTTGCTTCATTTTCTGAAAAGCACAATATACAACATGAACCTCCTCCCCATGAGATGCAACCCACCCCATTCCATATGCTCCCTCCCTTACAGTCTCCTTGTGTGTGTTTTTTAATGCCACCAGAGTTCCAAAGCAGCTTATAAAAAAAGATGAAGCCTTTCCATTGAGAAATTGCAGCAGTGTTCTTTAGCAAACATTGGAGGTGGAGGGAGAAATTAAGAGGAAGACAATGTCTTCTGCTTATCTTTTTCCTGCCTTGGCTTCCTTCACATCACTGCATACTTTTTGCATGGCATTTTAGGGACAAAGAAATAAAGATATTTTCTATTGTCCTTCTCATGAGACTTTTGACCTCTGTAATGGAATCATCTCATAAGATCATCTGTTCTTGCAAAATTTGAAATAGCTTGAACAAATGACCTCATCTGAGCAGTTCGACTTGTGAAATTCTTGCCTACTATAGGTTCATATGAGCTTAGTGCAGAACTAAGACCTGGTCCTGGTGGTGCAGCCGCTACGTGTCCTCCTGGGCATGAAGAAACGCGGGTTCGGAGGGGGGCTGTGGAATGGCTTTGGTGGGAAGGTGCAGCCAGGGGAGAGCATCGAGAAGGCTGCTCGCAGGGAGCTCTTGGAGGAGAGTGGACTGACTGTGGCCACCTTGCAGAAGATGGGTCAGATCACATTTGCCGAAGATGGGTCAGATCACATTTGGAAGAAAGATTAGGAGAATGAAAAATAAACTAGCCAAGCAAACTTTGGAAAGCAGTTGTTTGGAGAGGATGTGACAATGTCTAAAAGAAAGAGGAGGAAGAGGATGAAGTAGAATGAAAATACAATTTCTTCCACAGTGCATATCATGTCTTAGTACAGCTATTAGTTATGATTTTCCACTGACTTGAAGGAGTATAGTGGGTATACACACTGTGATGGATTTTGCATGGAATTGTGATGATTTCCACCATTTGACGATATGGAACATAATTTTGGGGGCCCATGAAATGGGTTTAATATTCTATTTGCTGTCCTTTTGTGTAACAGCAGTCCTTTGAAGAGGAAACTTTGTGACTATCGTCTTAACTGCTTTTTGAAATCTCTTTTCTGGTGATGTCCCTCAACAACTTTTGAAATGGCTGGAATTAACCAGAAAAAGGGAAATATTTTAGCCAAGTTCACTCCAAAGCATGGTTGCTGAAACATTATAGTGATTATTACAACCAGAGATCTGCTGTTTTATGGGCTCTGTTAACTATCCTGAGCATAAGACTGCCCTTCTATGACAAGATTTTCTCAGTCTACTTTAATTAGTTTACTCCTTTACATTTCACAGAACTTACAAAAACCACAGCCCTAAAATAGCTGTTTTGTAGCCATCTCCTTTCCATTTGCTGAATGCTTGTTCTGTTTTTCCTTTTTATATATATATATAAATTTTTTTCACAACATTAATTTAGATCATAAGATGCACAGTTTGTGTTGAAGCTAGTTGTATTAAGTCAGGTATCTGAAATATAAATTGGTGACTTACATAATTAGCTGTAATAATTAGCTCATTATTATAGTATTGAAACAGCCTGCCAGCTTGGAGCACAAAAGAAGAAGCCCCTAGAAAGCTCAGATTTGAAACAATAAGTAAGCTCAAGAACTTACTTGACGGGAAGTTTCTAAATTAAAAATAAAAGTTTTTCTTAGGGGCTCAGGAGAGTGGAACAGAATCATCCTCTAGACAATGGACGTGTTGTTTTCTTTATTTTATGGAAATTTCTGAAAAAAATTAATATTAGTACTTTTTTCCAATCTACCCACTAAAATTCTCATTTGTATGAAGAGGTACCTCTCCTCAGTTGTCTTCTGTGGTGCTTAAGTAGCTTTGCGAATCCTGTGTCTTGTAACATAGAACAAATTTAGTTCCTCTCACTTCCATCTGCACCCTTGAGGACCATACCACCTATAGAAGGCCTGCTAAAGCACTTTCTTATGAAAACAGATGGTGTCAATTGTTCCTGTAGCACAGAAGATTTAAAAGAAAATGTCTGTGTGAGTTAGGTTACATTATGAAGATCTGACCCAACTGTACATATGCAGTCTCTGCAACAGGGATGTCAGAATGACTGTGACCCAAAATCACATTATATTTCAATAGGAGGATTCTCAAAGATATACATTTTGCAATGGAGCATTGTGTTTGACCAGATGGTTGGCCGGAATTTCTATTGTTCATATTGGCTCTTTTGTGATACACGATTTCTGTATTGCTTTATTAGAGCTCTGCCTAGTATTTACATTCAGATAACTCTGATGAAGAATATTAAGAGGCCAAACATAGAGAAGCTACAGAACATGTTTGTCTCTGAAGGGTGTGTGTGTGTGTGTACTAAAGGTGTACTAAATAGGTATTGATCTTTATCTTTTTCTTCTGTTTTTTGGTTTTTTTTTTTTTTTATTTTTTACATTTTACTTAAAAGCTGCCATGATTGAGATAAGAGTGAAATGAACATAAGTATGACAAATGATAAAGTGCTACTGGGAGTAAATATACCACTCAGAAAGAACATTGCTAATTAAATAGTGCAGCCAGCTAGTGCGCTCTAAGAGCAAGCACCTCAAAAAGATTCTAAATTTGAAACTGGCATTTAGCTTGAGTAGCTTCTGGTTAAGATGAAACTGCTGCACCAGAGATCACCGCAGCAAAGTGAAACCATGGAAGGGGCAGATGTTTGATGGCTTGTATTAAATGACCAATAAGATTAACGGGAAGAAACAGAACTAAAAGCTGAATTTGCCTCTTGGTATGTACTGACTAAGTGGACAGTACTGACTAAGGGTAGTGAAAAGGATTAGGGAAAGGCAAGGATAAAATCTATCCCTCTTAGATTCACAATAGATCTAAAGATGTTGGTGTCCTCCACATTCACTGGGGAGCTGCTTTGTTACAGCTGTATTTTTGGAAGACATTCGTGAATTCTTTTGTGAAGTTTGGTAGCCCAAGTGCCAAAAGGACTTTGGTCTGGCACACTAAAGCAGGCAGTATGCATTGCTTTTAGAGAAAGCAGCATATGTTCTGCTTGTGAATTTCATCTGCCACCCACTCTTCAGGAATGTAACACTGCCCACATGTCTTGCTTGAATGACTTGAAAAGTATATTTTTACTTCTAACTGTTACTCAAAATTGGAACTATCTAAGCTATGACAGGTCATGAAAATCATGCCGAAGGGCTTCTATTTTTTTTAAAGAACATGAAAAGTACTCCTGGCATGAGTAAACTGTACATAACTCTAGATTGTGTTTTGGGTAAGAATTAGGGAAGTATTTGGCAGTGTTTATCTAAAAAACTTTGTAGCTTACTGTGTATGTTTGTCAGTATTTGCAAAACTGTAAATGTGACTGTGAATCCTTATAAATTTTTCAGGAAGCATTTTAATTTCACCTGATATTTATTCAGCCTCACTTAATCTTGCAAATTAGATGTTTCATAACTCCAGGAATTATGAGTGTTCTTCTTTATGTCTTTTCCAATCCTACTGTGTGACGTGGAAGGAAACGGAATTGCAAGCAGTAATCAATACGCGGTTGCACTGGATCTAGATTATGATGTTTTCCATTTTAACCTGTATTCCTTTCTCAGTTATTCCTGTTGTTCAGTTTGTGTTTTTTGACCATCATCAATCACAGAACTGACATAGCTAGGCAAACACAGTAACTTCAAAATGTCCTTCTGTAATGGTAATGGCTAGTTTAGAACTTGTCATTTTAGTATACATAGGTACCGATATCTTTACACTGTGCATTTTTTGTGTTTATAAACTTTTGATTTCATCTACCACTTTATTGCACAGTCATTTAGTACTGTGGGATCTTCCTACAGACAGTTTTAATTTTTACAGCTCCAGAGGTTTGGAAAGCATGAATGAGGCCTCAGAAAACCATTAGACTGCCTTTAGTATTAGTAATCTGGATGCTCTTTACTGTCTTCTGTTCTATGCAGACTTTTAGTCTTTTCTCTGGGGCAACCAGGTCTAGAAATACCATCTTTTTTATAGTAAAAGTTTATGTTTTCTAATAATCTTTTGATTGGGGGATATGGAGATTTAAGAATGATATTAAGTGTTCCAAGATTCATGCAAAAAATCCAAGTATTGGCAACAGTGTTCAGATTGTCACTCCATGCTTCCATGGGGTTCAGGTGGCTAAGTAGTAACAGAGAACACAACTGTTATACAACTGAAAAAAAAATTGTAATTTGCTGATGTAACAGTGGCATTGTAAGTTACCATATCTCAGCTGAACTGCTATAATTAGGCATGTACTCTTTGGAAGTCTTCTGCTGAAGTACAGGCACGTTAGAGGGACAATTTATTTCCAGATTGGATCCAGAAATTAATCTCATATGGATTCAGACTCATTCACAGTGCAAACCCAGATGGCTTTTCCAGCACATCTTCAGAGTGGCATTTGGAGCTCAGTACCTGTAGAATATGGTTTCACTTTTTACATGCTTTTGTATTTATGGATTTTACTGATCAGAAAGTGATTACTAATGATTAATCAGTAGAAGATACATAATAAGTTATTTTAGATTTTAACAGCTGGTTTACAGATATCGAATAATCTTGCTGCCCGTATGTGTACACTTTCCCTGGGAAGGAGGGGGCTTGCTCTGCTGATTATATTGCTAAGGGATGTATTTAATTATTATTGTATTTTATAGCACTATGATGTCCTAAGGACATCCTAGTGCATTAGAGCGCTAAGGAGAGTACAGTACAGTTTGATCATCTTATTGTCAGTCCCCCTTCCTTCCCTTTGCTTGGACTTGCCTTGCTCTGCTCTTGTCATGAGGTAGAATTTCCCTTAGCTACATGGATGGGACAGTTTTAAAACCTCTCTTTACATTTCTAAAGTGAAACAAACTAGTCAGGATCATTTGTAGATGGATTCATAGTACAATTTGTATAGACTTTTGCACTGAAAAATTATCAAATCCACTTCCCTTAGAATCAGGTTTAAAGAAGGAGTTTATACTAGAAACTAGATAATTTTGTAACAGTGTTACTGGTTATATTTTGAACAAAAACTAGAGAAACCATAATAATAAATTATTGTTAACTTTTGGGGGGTATCAAAGTGAACAATAGAAGTGGCTTATTTTTATTTTCAGTATTTCTTTTTGTAGTTTTCCTAAAGGAAGTAAGATTAAACATCTGCAACATATGAGCTGTAGATCTAGGCACTCTTAGCAAAAAGATTGTTCCTTCTGAATCTTTTATCATTAAAATCTTTTAAAATAGTTGCTATTTATGCAAAGATTTGTTAAGTTGGAGCACTGACATTTTCTAACATTGTCCCTTGCTTAGGAACAGTTGAGAAAGTTGCGGCATGCTCAATTACTTCACATAGTATAGGCTGTTAGGAAGTGGGACCAAGATCTGGCAGCTTGTAGCTCTGCGTTAGCTTAGTTTGTGTTATAGCCAATTGCTGTCTGACCTCTTCATGCTGCAGAGGAAATGCAATGCCATCTGTATATCTCTTAGTCACATTAAATTATGTCATTTATATTACATTGGAATGCATAGTTTACTTTATGCTTTGTAGCAAAATTAGAAGAAGTAATCAGATATAAGCAGAAGCACAAAGGTGAAAATCTGCGGGCTCAGTGTCTCTCCAGCTTGCTTTGATTCTGCCAGGTGTTGAATTTAGGGAGTAAGGGAGGTTGTTTAAATCTGTGGAGGTGCTAGCATGTGTAAATGTTTATAGGTCTTAAACACCCACTGATCTCAGGCAAGGCTTCCATGTGTTTGGTCATACAGGGTCAAGTCCTTACTCTTACTGCATTACTCACTTAGACTATGAGCAGGAGGAGGGGAGAAAAAACACATTGCAATTAGAAAAATAATACAAAATTGATGAAATATACAAGGTATTAAATAAGAAATTTTGTACATTAAAAGCAACTTAAAGTTAATACTACCTGATAAACAAATATATATACACCGCTCTTTCTTTTTAATAGTCTTCATGACTGTGTTGTGCTTATACTCTGTAAATACAGTCCTGGAGATTTTTTCTTAAAAGAAGTTAAAAGGAACCAGGATTTCTCTTCAGGAGTCCTGTTCCAACTTCCCATGGAAGTACATAGAAAAGCTGTTACGGATTTAGGGGAAGCTGGCTCATACATGTAATTTTTCTGCCTTTAATTTCCACAACTACAGTTCTCTTGAAATATACACCTTTGCTCCACTATCTACTGCTCAAATAAAGTATTGCTCTGCCCAGAATATGAGTTACATTCCACATGGAATAACTTCCAGAAGATACCACTTTTTTACTGTGGTTTTGTGTAAAATGGAAAGGCAATAAGACTGTCAGTTTTTTGGTACAGCTCATGCAGGCTGAAACAGAATCCAGCTGCTCTTTGGACATTTATTGCTTCAGTCCATTCCTGTTAAATGTCCACTGTCATTTTGGTTTTATGTGAAACCCTACATTCAAAAATATGATCACAGACAAGAAGGAGTCTTAAAAAAAACAAAAAAAAGTTTTCTATGTACTAGCTGATATAAAACTAGGCTATGGCAGGCTTGATAAGCTTAAAGAAATTTTAAATGTTAATTTATGTCCAAAATATGTCCAAAATATTTATAAATGGTGAAAATTTATATGAATCTTTGACATAACTCATCCTATATTTTGTTTTATTAACACTCAGAAACTATTTGCAAGGAAACAGGATGTGCACTGTCAGAGGAGCTTTCTACTCTTCCTTAAAAGGTTCTGTTACATGCATGTTATACAGAGCTGTTGTATGTCACTTTAATCTTAAAAAAAATGTGTATACATAGAAAGGCCAAGGACGAAATCCTTAAATCCAATAGGAAACCTCTTATTGATTTAATTGGAACAAAGATTTCACCTCAAATCCTCAGAACTAGCATAACTTTATTGAAGATGATGAACTAAGCTGAAAGATGCTCTAGTTGCATTATAGCTGAGGATTTGGCCCTCAGAATGCATGTATTCCTTAGTGTAAGAAAGCAGTCAAGAGGAAATATCTCAGAAGACAAGTAAATGATTCAAATTTAGTTTGCAAGTTTAAGACTGGGCTAAAGAACAGAGCAAAGGCTGCACTGTAGTCCTCTGATACCCATTTGTACAAGAGTGATTTTACAAGTGTCATTTTAAATTAATAAAATTAGGTAAACTTGTATTCATGTCAGATTTATATCCTCCTTTGCAATATATTAACAAATAAAGTGAAAATGTGTTTATACACATTATATAAGCTGATCTGAAATCCTGATGTATGAACCCACAGATTTATAAATTATACTTGTAAATCAATATAAATTGCTTGGTCAGAATGTTCATGCCTTGCCATCATAGAAATTAGATACAGAAAAGACTGATTCATTTACCTAGTCCATCTCCCTGCCAGTGAAGAATTATTCCTGTTAATTGTAATATTTTCTAGTGTATTGTCCAGTGCAATTATGAAAGACTCAAAGATTATAATTTTTCTATTTCTCTATCCGATATAGATTTTCATTTTTTATGTCTTGATAATTTAAACTGAGAGAGGTGACAGGTTTTCAGGCCTAATGTTTGGAGGTTCTGGGATCAAGCATCTCCAAAGTATCTATACCATTCAAAACCAGGAAAGAGCAGTACAATTAACATGTAAAAATACAAAGTGAAAATGTGAGCTATATGATCAGCACACTTCTCTTCACCCGTGCCTAGAGGCCCTCAGTGATGAAAAGCCTTTTGCCACCACTTTCAAATATTGGTTTATTTCAATTTCAGAATATGAGAAGAAAGAAGTTTAATAAATATGTGCTAAAGTAAAGCAAAACCTGTAGTTGTGAAATGGAGGTATTATTGTCTTGATTGAGGCTCTTAACATTAAGGACATACTTGGTTAAATTTTATCTCTCTCATTTGCACAAATTCCATTTCCCAGCTCTGGATGTACGGAAGACTATATATAGAGATCTGACACCCATCTGTATTTGGCTGCTGAATCTTGGCAATTGAGACCATTAACCCTGTAGCATCTGCAGATTCTATTGAAGGTTGTGTGCTGTTAGAGACAGCAGAGCATCCAGGTAAATGAGCAAAACATGAGGCAAAAAAGTTCCAGAGTTGTTACTGGCACTGCCTGGATAGAGGCTTTGTCCTGTCAGCTATTTCTGCGCAATAGGAAGTTGTACGGTGACTAGTGCATGCTGATATCATGAGCTTATCATGAATTTATCTGTAATACAAGAAGTAAAAGAGACAATAGCTAACTGGAAAAATGTATAGCTTCTTCATCATTTACTGATCAAACTGTCCTTGCTGAGAAGGTTTGTATCCATGTGATAACTGTCCCTCAAATTATAAAGTTGCCCTATTTAAACTCCTGAATTAGGACAGGAATGATAAAAGATCTTGTGATTAAGAAGCAAGACTGAATCAAAAGATCTAGATCCTCATCCTGGTTCTGGTGCATCTTGTTTGGATCTGATTAATGTTTCCTGGAGTATCTATTGGAGTTTATGGTGCCCAGTTAGGGGATTTGTAAGACAGACTTTTCAGAAATTGTGGATGTTCCTTCTTCCCATTGATTTGCTGGAAACTTGTTTAATATAATGCTTTTCTGAAGTTCTAGTTCTTTCAATATATTTTAGGAACTGAGGCTCCCAAATAATCTATGTGATTCTGAAAATCATGTCCTTAATCTTTACGTCTTGTCTCCTCATTATCTCCAAATTGATATAATGCTTTCCTTAAAGGAATGTGATGAGGCTGACATAATTCAAGATGGTAAATGTTGGGATCTTTAGATGGAGAGAGAAAAATACCAACTCTGTTTATTCTCTTTTTTTTCATTTTTCTTCTTCATATGCTTGTATTTTGTGTACTTTTGAACTGATTTCTAGCTCTTCAGCTTGGGACTATTCCTCTCTTCTGAGAATTAAGTCATTTAGTAGAACAAAATGAGTTTAGTAATGCATACTTTGATGGAAGGCTACTCTACTTTGACCACCAATATATCATCATTTGTTACAATGCTTCGTATCTGATTCTCTTTTCATTTCCAGTGGCACAAATCAGGAATAATGTCAATGAAAAGTGCGGAATTAAACTTATGTAAGTGAGGATATTCAAGCTTTCCTTCCGTTCAGACCTCCCTACTCTGACACGTAAATTGACTACCTTTTTACAATAGAAGCCATTTCAGAGTAAATTTCCAATGTGCTGTATGGTCATTAGACTGGTATGTAATTCATGTGTGCCATTTTGAAAATGCCAGTGTCCCTTTGAAAGGGTATAAAGGAAAAATGGTTGCTTCTATAATGTTACATAAGAGGCTTCTGTTTATCAAAACCTCATTGTGTTATGAAGGTGGTGTTTGTGCTTACTGCAGAAAAAGCATGCTTGTCTTTGTGACTGATCTATACAACAGCTCTTGAATAATGGAAACTTATTTTGTACGTGTAAGAGGGACATATAATCCTCCTCCTGCCCCTTGGAAAAACTAGAAAATTTGGTTTTGCTATTTCTGAATTTAATCTTAATCGTCAGAGCACTAAAACTCTCCAGTGGGGCCAGTACTTGAGCAGAGCTACTGAATATTGCCTGCAGAAATTTATTATAAGGTTGAATAATACAGTATTTTCTCCATACTGTTTTAACCTGTTGTATACCATTAAGACAGAAATCTGGGGCTGGAGAAAGGGGGTTATCACTTACTTGTGCCTTCATATGGCATTTTCATTTTGGGTGTAACAAAACAATAATTGATCTTAGTTCTGCACTCCCTTTTGCATTTTTGTTTCTTTTAAAACAAAAAGTACTCATACTACAGAACCGACTGCAGTTCAGCCAGCAGTAAGACTACAGCATTTCATGTTTTCAAATACAAAAATAATTGCTCTGGTCTTTAACAGAATTGATTTCACTGCATGCAGTTATACTCCTTAGGCAAGGTCTCAGGGACTTTTCTGTTCAAATGGGAGTCTCAATAAAGTGCTGGCTGGTCCATGTGCAAGGCTGGAGTTTACTGTTCTTGATAATGAATCATTCTTCACCAGTGTCTCTGATATACTGAACTATCAAAATGAAGAAGCGTTTAAAATATGCCATAATTTTATATTTGTAGCATTGAAGACCCAGAGGCCTCTAGGCATGTTAGCTAAATATAGATAATAAATTATAACCAAAAAAGAAGCCCACAGAAGACATGAAAAAAAAAATCCTGAAACAATGAAACTATCACCAACTTCCAACATGTACACATACCTACAGCATATGCATCATTAGAGATGCTCATGTACGCAACAGACAACAAAGACAAGCCCTCAAAAAAATTGAAAACCTGAAGTATCCTGAAGGATGCCAGAAACTGTAAAGCTGTAATTTTGTCTCCTCTAGACAACTAGGAATTCTGCTGCTTACACTAACAGCTCTAAAGTTTTTATCAGTGGAGGGGTATATTTTAAAGTTCTAAAATGTATTGCATTTAATTGTAGTATAGAGAGAAGAGTTCCAAAATGCTTGGCTTCCCAAATCATATTTAGTCAGTATTTTTCAAATATTGATAATTTGTGTATGCCTAAGAATTATCTGAGGGAGCTGTAGATTCTGGTACAAAGACTGATAACCTGCTGGGATTAGATATGTTTTTTTAGTACACAGATTTCCGGAGTCTCAATCACACATTGAAAATTGCTAATTGGTATTTTTACTATCAGCTGCCATATCAGAAGTTGTCTTTTTTTGATTTTCAAATTGAATCCTGTGATGGGGTGCAGGTCCATTCAGGCAGAGCACATGCCATCGGTGAGTTTTCTGTATGATGTATATATGCTTCCTCTGTTATAGCCGGGGTTGATTTCATTGTTCCTTGACTCTCACTGAGTTCCTGAAACTCATGAAAGTCCCACTACTTTCAAGCAGAACAGCAATGAGCAAATGCAGTCAAAAGATAAAGGTAGATGGAGACATGTAGGTCCTCTTCCCAATAGCATACTACCAGGGAATTACATTATCAGCTGACTACTATTCAGGTCTTGATCACAGCAGAAGAGTATGTTCATGCTGCCAGTTTAGGTAACACCATTTCCCTCTAAATTTGTTCCCATGGTTGTCCACATCTGTGCATACTAATTTCTCCCGAGATCCCTTCTGGATCAACTAGATATCTCTCCAGAGAAACTCTAGGGATGGATTGGCAGTTAAATTAATACAGACTGAGCCAATACACAGTATGGGTGTGATGGCACCAAGTTTTACCCCTTCTATCCAGCCTAAACTTTCAGCAGTGTTCCAACACCCCCAAAACCATCTTATGCCCTTATATCATGAGCACATTTTCTTTCAGGGCAGTAGCTATTAGAGCTGTGCTGTCTAAACACAAGGATGTTGCATTGCAAAAGAGCACTTTCATTGTCATGGTCATTTTATGTGTAAATATTATTTCTTAAGGGTCCCAGGCCAAAATGAGGTCCATGTAGAGCCAGAAGAGTTAGGGCCTTGTGTCAGTGTGTTGACAGGGGAAGAGAGTACTGCTGCAGAAATTTGCCTGGACATCGGTAGGTATGGCTTTCTACATGCTGAGAAGTTGGATCACAGTCTTGCATGCTGCTAGAAATAAAAATATTAAAGCAGCCTAGATGAAGGTCCATTGTGGGTATATGAAGGCCAAGACCATGTGGTGAACAGTCTGTGGACAACTGTTAAGCACAGCACAAGCAGTCTGCTAGAGAGACCTGAAAGTGAGTAGGTGCAAAAATCTTTGTGGTAAGTATTTAGCCAGAGATCATTTCAAATGTACGTGTGGGCAGAGCACCATAAATGGCACTACCTATGAACAGTATATGGCCACCGTGCTGTCTGGCCAGAGGAATGGGACTGCTCCCTGTAGCAGGTCATGAGGATGACAGGAATACAACAAACAACTGCCTCAGCAATTCAACCCTGTGGCGCCATAACGCTGGCTGCATTACCACTGCTCCATTCGTTGTCTGCATGCACCTATCCATCATTCCTCAGTGGGCAGCCAGTGGGATGTGAGCAAAGGTTTCTCTTTCTGTTGTTCCAGATTATCTGGGTGGGATTTCTGACCCATATTGTGCTGTGAAACTCCATCCCTCATAGCTCTTAGGGCTATGTGCGGAAGCCTTGTTCTGCAGAGAGATGTGGGTGCCCCTGGAGCAGGCTACCAGTAGCCAGCAGCAGCTGAAGCTGTTCAGACTCAGTGGCATTTGATTAGTTTGGAATTCTGGATGCCCAGCTTTGGTGTTGAGCCTCCAGAGCATTTTGCTCAGTCTTTACCCTCTTTGGTGCCACTGACAAAATCTTTGCCAATCACCAATGGGGCTGAGTAGAAGGTAAAGGAGAAACTATGACATAAACCCCAATAATGTGCCTATCCTCCAGGGTACAGATTCTGTTAGCTCAGTGACCCTGAGAGGATTATCTGGTGTGTTCACAGTGGCTCGTAAATGAATAACTTTTTCATAGTAGAAAGATACATTCCACAGTGAGATAGGGGTACATGTATAGAGCGCTGACTAATGCGTTTATCCGATAATTTCTCTCTTAATTTCTTGAAATAAAAGCAGGAAGTCATACCTTGTGGAGGACTAAGTTAAAAAAGGGGAGTTAACGTTTATTCCCTGTGCAAGTAGAATATCATGAGGAAGTGTCTGCAAGTCAAACCTAAGCACAGAAAATCCACATTCTGGAGTTCGTTTTATATGATTGTAGGAAAATTGCTGATTTCAGTTTGTAAGACTGAACTAGATACAGTGATTGGTTTTGTCTCCTAATATTTTGCTGAGGCTTTGCTTTAACTTTTATGGCCAGTAGCAAAGAGGCCTTGTGTCACAAAATAAACTTGATCGTCTTTCCTTTTAGATACTCTTCTACTTTTGCAATTTAGCACTACAACTGAATGTAGAAAATCTCAGAAACTACAGATTCTTTCATTTCACTTTTTGAAAAGGTTTGTCCAAGTCACTGGTAAATGTCAGAATTGTACAGAGAACTCTTCTTCGCTTTTCATTTACTTTTTCAGCTAGATGCCTTTCCACTCTGTTGTGTCTCAGGTCACTTTAAAAATGGCTTTAATATTTGTAGCAAAGGATAAATAACGTAAATTTTTCCCTGTTAAAAGGAATTAATATATGAACTCTAACAAAAATCAAGTTTCTTAAAAAAGTTTAATGCCCCTTTTTTTCCTGCAACTGATGTATGTTTTCTTATTCCCTTCCTCCAAACATAGTTTTGACATGATTGTGGTTAAATCTTGAAGGGGTGGGAAATAGCTACTCAGTAACCTTATTTCAGTGGTGTTCAATTTTTAATACAGCTTGGAAAATGAAAAGGTATTTGGTGGTTATAGCAATCCTTTTAAACATTTGCAGTGGAGATGGAACAGGTTAGAATGAACACGACCTAAGCTATGTCATGGACAACTGCTACTTTTATTAGGTTTATTTTATGTCTTTTTTGTTTGTTGTATAGAAATTTTCAGAGGCACTGATCAGGCTCTATTCTACACAGGGCCTATGTTGCAGATGCTTGGAATTTCGCATCATAATTTTTGTAATTACAATAAAGATTCTCAAAAATATTAAAATAATAAAAAACTCCACATAGTTTCCCAAGTAAAACACTCCTGATTTTCTGGACATATGAAAATAGCTTTATATTTTTCTTGGGCTTTTTTCATTCATGCACTGAAAGATTAAAGTGAGCAACTGAAATGCCACAGTTCAAAATGGTGCCACCAAATCTCAAAGAAACTGTACTTGACATGTCTGAAGTCTTACTGCCATGTACAAGTATGTTGCCATTCAAGTTGTTCTTCTGCAGCTGGACCAATTTTACTGTTGTCTTGCTGGCTGCTCACAAGCTGGCAAAATTTCCCAATTTAGAGGTAGTAGCTTTGGTACTGGATGTGTCAGAACTCCTGTTTATGTGCAGAGCAGCGGGTTTGCACATTGCACAGGAACCCCACCATAGCCTGGACCCATCACACCTGCTGTGCATGCACAACAGATCTGTGGGTATGTGTTAATCATTACCAGAAGTAGCCGAGCCTATTTTGTATGGAAATTTTCAAATGAAATAGGGAAAACTAATTTGCTTTCAGAATAACCTTAATGAAGAAGAAAAAGAAACAACTTAATTTCTGACCCAGGCTGGTGCACGTTTTCAAATGGATCCTTTCCTATGATATTCATAAGAGTAAAATTTTGAATAAGAGCATTGACATTTGTACAGGAGAAACCAGTTCAAGTCATAGTATATGAGTCACAGTACTTGGCAGTAGTACTGCAGCTACCCTGGTGATGAAAAACCTTTGGACAATAAAGTCCTTGAACTAGAACTAGGATCGAAGTGCAGATTTAATGTCCAGATTTCACTCCTGGTGAATGTGCAGGATCTCTGGCTGATTAGTTTTGTTAGAAATAGGAGCCAGCTGCAATACCTGGATATACCTTCCTGTTTGTGCTTCAGACCACATTAATGCAGCAACAGCAGTGACGAAATTTCTCAGTGCAGACAAGTCCCTAAGTTATACATTTTTTTAATGGGATACTTTCATTAGTACTTTAGCTGATATTACTCATAAACCAACCTTCGTGCTACCAGGTTTAATCACTGTCTCGAGGCAGAGGCTTATTAGTGCAAGGTCATTCTATACTTTTTTATTTCATGTTTTCCCTGAGAGAAAGTGAGCAATGCCTCCAGAAAAATCACCTACCTCCTGCCTGGCATATCAACATTCACAGACTTGCTGCCAGCATAGATGTAATGCCTCTTGGTCATACTTCATGTTGCACCAAAACAGACAGTTTACAGTTAAAGACAGATAATAAGATCAAGTCCTGAAACTTGTATGTGGGATTATGTAAGCTGTTTAAAGAAATAATGATAAAACTTCCATTAAAAAAGTGAACTGTTTCTTGAAAATATTAAATCTCTCATTGTGAATTAAGCACTTTAGAAATGCTGGATTGATAACTCTGGAGATCAAAGTCTTACACCTGGCTGAGCTACTTACATGTCGCAGTGGCCTTGGAGCACCCCACAGTCTAGCCCTTAGGGGTGGGGAAGTGCTCTGATTCCTTTGCTACTCTTAAGGAACTGAGGTGCAAAAAGGCAAAGTGACATCTTTAAGCTACCATTAGAAATCCGTGCTGAAGCAGGTATTTCAGACCAGGCATCTGATCTCCTCAGGTAGCAATCCAAGTGAGAACTGTCATCTCTTTCCTACAGAAACGGAAATGACAGCCAGAAAGTCTCTGATCAAAAAGCATGGGAGATTTCCCTGTTGGGTCAAGTCACTGGCCCTCCAGGAGAGAAACACTGGAAAAACAGAATCAAGACAGAGAGAGTAGGTTGAGATGGCTGACACCAGCATGTTAGCAACTGGACTGTGATCTAACAAACAAGCTTATTTGTTGTACCACAGTAAATAATTACTCTTGGTATAATATATTTTGTAATTCTTTGCTGTATGAATATTCCCAGTTTTGGAGTGTATTTCTAATTGAGTTTGAAATAGCTTGAAAATTAGGGAAATTTTCTGCTGCATCACTATTCTCACAGTTTATGATGGGAATTCTTTAGATCAAAAGATGCCAATTAAATAGAAACACGTTGGTCCCCCTGGAATTACTATTTTACCTCTTTCTCCTGCCTCCCTCTCCAGGCTCTTTACCAGCACACAGATGGGGTTCCTCAGCCTCTTCAGCCTTTGGTGTCTTACTGACAAGGAACGGAGAAGCCAAGATTTCCTAGACCTCTATGTTCATTGCTTCCTAGTTTTTAACTCCTGCAGTATCATGCAGAGTATACTAGGAGGAATGCAGATTCAGAGTCTACATGACAAATCAAAGATTTCTGCATGATAGAAATTGTAGATCTTTGATCTTAAGTACTGATGCTGCTTTGTTCATTTACATCAGAAGAAAAT
This sequence comes from Nestor notabilis, assembly GCF_000696875.1. Taxonomy (NCBI): domain Eukaryota; kingdom Metazoa; phylum Chordata; class Aves; order Psittaciformes; family Psittacidae; genus Nestor; species Nestor notabilis. The sequence goes on from NW_009926779.1 coordinate 52,320, forward strand.
TCAGTCCATTTTTTCCGTTCTGTGCATACTTCTTAACCCCAAGTAATAATAAATAATATTTTAAAAATTAAGCATAATTAATCTATCATATTTATAGCTGTGTAAATTAAAGATGTCTCAACTAATAATGTGAATCACATAATTTAAAATAAATAAATAAAAGTGGTATAGGCAGAAAAGCAGCCAACCATATGGTTTCACCATATGCTGAAGCATACTTACTGTCCCTTATATGCTGTATTCCCTGTGAAAACTATGTATGCATATTCACTGACAAAAAAAAACCACTAAAACCAAACCTGCACAAAAAAACTTTAAAGCTACAAGATCAAGTGTTCTGTATTTGGACTCTGTGAAAACTCATAGTCACAATTTCTCTAATAGATGGTTGTTGTGAAGATAATGGTCTTTATGGGCTTGATCACATCAGTTTTTGCATGGAGGGTCTCCCTCATTCACTAAAGATGTATGGTAGTCACTGAATGAATATGAACATTCACCTGAAGACGTTGATCCTTATCCTAAAGATGTGTCTTATATACGATTTCCTCTTTTATTCAATGTGGAGGTAGTTCTGCATTGTTTAGTGTCTGTGTCACATTCTTTAGGTGAGTTGGGGGCTGTATGTATTTCCACGAAATACATCTGTTGGTATCATGGCTTTAAGGTCTGGCCTCAACTTTTGCTGCTTTATTGATGGAAAGAAAACAGAGGTACTGAGCAGTGTTCACATACCACAGGACTGGTTGAAAAAGTTCAAAACCTTTTTTTCATTGAAAACCATTTTTTTCTTGAAAATATTAATCACATTTCTTTTTACAACAATCCTTTCTTACAGGGGGGAAAAAAAATCAGTTTAATTTTTCCACTAGTGTCGTGGAAACCTTAAAGTAACCTTTTCATTCTGAGACAAAAGTTCTCTTTCTTTGCACAACCACCATATAGCTTTTAGGATGCTGACCTCTTCAGATAAATGTGATCTTCATGATGTACTATGTTAGTGTCTGAACTTAAATAACCTGGAATGTCCTTCGTTCTGTGAAAAGTGTAGTAATTTTTACACTTTGTCCCATTCTGAGAGAAAAATATGTTCTGGAGTAGCAAAATGCTGTAAAGGATGGTAAATCCATTTTTAAGCAGGTCTGTTCAGAAGGGTGGCTGTAGGGCCCTTAGAAGTCTTTGTCTTGTGAAGGATTTTGTTTGGGTATGACTACTGTGGAGTCACTGCCAGCTTATGTACAGTAACAGTCTCAATACTGACAACATAAAAGTCAGGACAAGGTCTTTGCTGGAGCCCACGCTATGACAGGATGCTGCCACTGGTACTGAACTTTGGCATGTCCACTGTAGCAGTCAGTGGTACAAGTGGCATGGCTGAGGATGGCAAATGGGATGAGCCCCAAACCCAGCAAGAGCTGTGAGCTGCCACCTCTTCTGAAGGCAAGAGCTTGGGAGGTAACCAAACTTTACACTACTCTATGATCACAACACTGGTAGTGGCTGCAGTCTAGCTATGCTTTATTCCCATAACCTTTCCATCAGAGACACAATCCTCTATTTCTCATACATTTATTTGGCTCTTTCCTCACCATAACTCACTGAGGCAGGACTCAGAAATTCTGTGTGAGTCAGGTAAAAAGTAGGTACTGCTCATCACTAAAAAAAAATTAAAAAAAGAGTAGGAAGGAGCAGAAATTTGTTGCATCTTGAAGTAAACAGGATGGAATTGGAATCTGAACAGATGAATTATGTTTTTATGTTCATATCTTCTGTGTATCCATAACAATCCTGGGAGGCTTCACATCAACATTTTGAAATCTTTTTGATAAATGCATTCACGTTCTTAGCAAAATTGACTTGTGTTTGGATTTCTCATCTTATACTCCAATTAGCATTTGAACCCAACGTTTTAAGCACATGATACAGTGATGTCTGGAGTGTATGCATTTAATTTAAATGTTTCAGATTGTTACTACTTCTACAGCTACCAAGTGCTATTTTATTTCTGGGGTTTTTCAAAAGCTGATTTTGTGATAATTTCTGTCTTTTTATAAATACAGAAAACAATTAAGATCATGTCAGTGCGGAAGACACTGAAGTCTTAGGTTGAAACCTAAAGTGGAACCTATCTTTCAATGAGGAACAGGTCAAAGGAGTTAATGGCTAATGTGTGTCTTAGAGCTAATTTTGAGGAAAGAATATGGAGAGATGCTGCTATTATTTCCAGATTTTTTTCTCATTCTCCTTTTTTTTTCTGATCTCGTCTTATGCAGAACATAAAAGTTCTTTACTAGGAAGCTAAACAGAAAAGAAAATAAACCAACAGGTGATATCTCCAATCTGATAACTGTACCTGATATAAACATATGTACATATAAGTGATTTCTTCAAAAAAAGGAAGTATTCCAAATACAAAGTTGTAGGATTTCTTCTAATTTGTCCCTACTGTAGTAAGTGAAATGGCCGCTACCATTTCTGCCTCTAGCGACATCAAGAATATAGTGAACTCAAAGACAGAGACTGTTCAAGGCAGATGAGATCAGGCTCCTGTGTAATAGACAGAAAATCTAGAAGTTTGTCATGTCCCTTGGAACAGAAGTTGGACACAATGAGAAACAATGTAGTCAATTTTGGGCTGTTGCTGCTGGCTCAGCTGCTGGAAGGGAGCCACAGAATTAGATTGATCACCCCATGTGGAATACACCTCACAAGAAGGATGTGGCATATGTTTGGCATGATGACCCAACACTATTCACTTGATTGGGACAGAGGGAGAGGGCAGAGCACTCCACTACTCTGGATGATCACAAGCCATTCAAAGCACAGTAGAGAAGCTTTTTTGAGGTATGTTAATTTATATTGGAATGGGGAAAGATGCACACCTAGTGTCTAGGAGGTGTAAAAAATTATCTTCTCTGCTCCCTCTTCCTTAGTCCTGGGCTACATCTTGTGACAACTGAAAGCACTACAGAGGAGTCACCATGGATAAGCTATTTTATTGCTATGAGACTCTGCAAGAGGAGGAAAATCATGGCTATCCAGTCATCCAGTAAGGTTCAGAGGACAGTAGACTTCAACCATATTGTGCTTCCAAACTCTCCTGTGAAGCTACAGATGATTTCCTTGGCCTCAGCCATCCACTCTATGAAAAGCAGAGAATTACCTGTCTCTCTAATGCTCTTTGAGATCTGTGGTTGAAAAGGATATATGTCAGTTATAAATTGCTGTTTCTTTCTGTCACTCACTGCCCAGGTTTTGCTTTGCATGTAGAATTTAAGCAGCTCCTTGTTTCCTTGTTTTGCGAAGGACATGGGTGAGAGGAAGGAGCTAGCAATGGATTAGGATTTAGGAGAACTTCACTTTGCCACAGGCTCGCTGTGGGACTTCCAGATTTTTATCTCTCTGTGTTTCGGTTCTCCATATCTAAACTAAAGATAATAATACTCCTCTTGGCTAGACCTTTGTCCTACATATTTAGTTTATAAACTTCCTGGGGGCAGTGATCATCTCTTAGTATGTATAACACCTACCACAGAGAAGCTCAGATATCATTTAGGGTCTCTATGTACTGCTATAAAATATCCATTAAATAATTACATTATGGCAGGCATTGCCAAATGGTCTTGTCTCCTCAGACTTCTAAACAATTTTTCTTAATGTACAAGAAATCATTCAGTCTCAGACATCTGCAAAGATTTTTCTTTTATGTGGAAGTATGTATGTACAACTGTGGAAAGAGACCTCACTTGGCTACTGGGAAGCTTTATAGTGAGCTTTTCTCTTGACTACAACAGATTCTTAAGGCAGAACTGCTTTCGGAGGATTGTTGAGCTTTGGGATGTGTGTGTTTCTGATCCTATTAAAATGAATCCTGTAGGCAAACAGTTAATAAATAATTATTATTCTGCATGCTGTTTAGTCATTTTGTTGTAGGATTAGTGCATAGGTGTAAAATACTGTTCTGGTTTCAGCTGGGATAAAGTTCATTTTCTTCTTACTGGTTAGTACAGTGTTTTGGCTTCAGTCTGAGAATAATGCTGATAACACACCAATGTTTTAGTTATTGCTAAGCAATGCTTACCCTGATCAAGGACTTTTCAGTCTCATGCTGTGCCAGTGAAGAGGGGCACAAGAAGCCAAGAGGAAGCAGAGACAGGACACCTGACCCAAACTAGCCAAAGGGGTATTCCATACCACAGCACCTGATGCCCAGTATATAAATTGGGAGGAAGTGTCTGGGAGCCACCAATCACTGCCTGGACACTGGTTAGGCTTTGGTTAGTGGATGGTGGGCAATTGTATTGTCAATCGCTTGTCTGTCTTAGGTTTTATTCCTCTCATCTTTTATTTCATTTGCAAACTGTTCTTATCTCAACCCATGGGGTTTGCCTTTTGCCGATTCTCCTCCCTATCTGTTCCAGGGATTGAAGGATTCTGGGTGGAGAAGGAATGTAAGCCACACACACACACCAAACTTCTAGAAAGTTTATTACAAGATCCAGAGATATACCAAGCTAGAGAGAGATGTAACTAAAGGCTACCAAAGAATAGATCAGGCACAGATTCTTACTGACCCACACACTTGTCCAATGACCAGGAGGCCAGCTCCGAGGTGCATTGTGAAGAAACAGGGTGTCAGGCACATACTTCTGCGGACATCCCCACGGAGGTAAGGTCGGCCATAAAAGGTAGTTGGATCCATGCTCTTCTTGATCCCTCCTCAACCCCGGGCCTTTTATATGCCAACTCATCCTGACGCAGGGGGCCAACCCACTCACTCTAGATGATCGGGGTGGTCCACCACAGACCAATTCCACAGTGTTAGATCCATCTAACACAAATACATACATGCTTTTATCTTGATCGGGGTGGTCCACCATGGATCAATTCCACAGTGTTAGACCCATCTAACACACCATCCCACCATGGCAGGGGGTGGGAAGGGAGGGTGAGTGAACAACTGCGTGGCGCTCAGTTGCCAGCTGGGATTACACCATGACACTCAGATCCTCCCCACAGATATTACTCCTACAAAAGCAGAAAAGTAAAGAAAAAATCAAGTTTAGATACTCTCAAAGGATTTTCAAGCCTTCTGACAAATTTTGAGCTTCTAAAATTATTGGTGAGTAGTAGACACATTTCTTTAGTTTTATTTTATGTGAAATTGGTACCCAACTCCACTGCTGAGCTGTGTCCACAAGACGCTCATGCTACCAACTTTATTTCAGTTGTGATCTTTGCAAGATGAAACTAGAGGAGTTGTTCAGTGTGAATACAAGTTACTCTGGCACAAGAAATTGGCTGAGAATCAGGCCCAGGGTAATTGCGACACTCTTACTTACATTTTTGTCTTCCAAACAAATAAAACCATCTAGACGTAGGGAAAATTCTGACTGTTGAAGTCCAAGGCTAAAAAAAAGGGAAATAATTATGTGAGTAGAACAAAAACTGCTGAGGAAGATGCTCAGCATTCAAATCTGCCTGGGTTTTTTTTTCTGTTCCCGCCTTCCTCCCTTCCCCAGCAGGAAATTTTCCCTCTCTCTTAAAATAAAGCTTTTTTTCCCTTTTCTTTCTTTTTTCTTCCTTTCTTTTTGGTGCTTACAATAAGACAACTCCAATGAAAGTGGTTGTCATGAGATAATCACACCTCTGGGGGATTATAGGCATCTGGCTATGATTCATAAAATCCCTCAGGACTGATTCCCCCTTTCCCTCCTCCTTAAGAATACCACACCTCCTGCTGTGTTTTATGATTTGAAAAATACAGGTTTTGTAATTGTAATGTACAGATATTATTTATATTGAGTTATTTTACTTCATTGCATTGTGCATTAAAAGAAAAAAAAAAAAAGCAAAGGGGTTTTCCTCTCATTTTTGAAAGAGTTCTCACTGCCAACAACAAATAAGTGGCTGATGAGTTCTTCAGAATATCTTCAGAGTATCCATCCAGGTCTGCACTCCCTTCCCTTCCCTTCCCTTCCCTTCCCTTCCCTTCCCTTCCCTTCCCTTCCCTTTTTCTTTGTGTTTTGCCATACAGCAACATTATTGAAATACATTATGAGTGCTTCCTTTTTTGATACATCCTGTACCACCACTTAACACTTAAATTGCTTGGCTTATCCTAAATACACTTCTAAACCTGCCAATAAGCTCAAGAATATCTGTTGCC
>NW_009926779.1:58547-58883 GCF_000696875.1 Nestor notabilis
GCCAACTGGTCATACACACAAAATCCTGCAATAATTGGAATAGCATCATGTTCTGCTCACACTTTCTCTCCATTTCTATTAATTATAGAGTCAGAAATTAAAAATGACTGCTTTCTTCCAGTTTTTATGTGCGCATGGATTTTAGGACTCACTATAACCCTAAGATAGGGATGCTTCAAAACAGGAAAAGTAGCAGAATCTGTAGTAGGAACTGTCGAAGACTTGGATAGTTTTATTTACACATATTTTCCTCTAAATTTAACTCTGGATCTTGACATTTAGGTTTATGAAAGTGTTAACACCTCCAGAAAGATTGTACTGAAACACAGGGCGCAT
>NW_009926780.1:0-441 GCF_000696875.1 Nestor notabilis
TAGTATCAGTTGGAGGTGCAGGGTTGTGCTACAACCGAATGAGCTTTTTGAGCATGGCTCTGCTGACGTTACTAATGTAAATATGCTGCAGGTCTGTGGCTTGATAAGAAGAAGAAAGTTGCAGGACAAAGTCCCTTGTGCATATCAATCTGTTCAAGGCACTTCTTCCACGGCCAAACAGAATGGTGTTCTGCACCATGAGTCAATAGGGACCTAAACCAGCCTGCCTATTTACAGTCATGCAGCTCTGAATTTTGGGAGGAAACAAAGGGACAGCAGGCCTGTTGCTTGAATTCCTGTCAAGACTTTTGCTGGTGGTGGAGGACGGGTTGCTCCAAGCAGGCAGACGTTCTTTCAGCCATCTCAGGTCTGTGTGTTAACCGCAGGGCTTTTAAAACCACATGCTGGTTTCTGAAATCTGGGGTGTGAATATAGTAGGGA
>NW_009926780.1:472-9322 GCF_000696875.1 Nestor notabilis
AAGCTGCCTGGGCAGTCTTTCCAACTCTGTTAGTCTGTAAAAATGCATTAAAGTAACTTGTTTCTAGTGGTACTTTTACAGTACCCTGGGATTAAAACAGTTTATTTTCTGCAAATTAAAAGAGATTGTATTGCTACTGGTGGCATCATGAGGTGGAAACTTTAATATTCTGGACTGAGCTGCAGAACTGGCACTTAAGTATAAAAACCACACTAAGAAGTGATGCACCGAGCTTTCAGAAGAGACAGGTTCTTTTCCCCCATCTTATCTGTTTGTGGTATGCATTGAAACACATCTGTTATGGATCTCAGCCTTTCATTTAAGAAAACTCTTATGGTTGTAGCAGTTTGCTGTGGACAATGACAGGTCTATTTTTAAATCTTAAGTTTTCATTTGTTTCCTGTAATAGGATCTTTACTATGATCCTTATACTTCATTTTCAGAGAAACACTGGTGACCTGGAATGCAGCGGATGCTTTGTAAATACTCTCCAAGTTTGGTCCTTTAAGGTCTAGTGGTGTTTGAAGAGTAGTGGGTTGCCTTGAAATTGAAATCAGCAAAAGCTGATATCCTGAATGTCGAAAGCTCTCAAGTGCAGTCTCTGGTTCCTTTGATGACTGCAACGTTTTTTTGAGGAGGTGTTACAGATCTGTTTTAGGGGAACAAAAAGTTCCTGTATGCACTGTGCTCTCCCTGGGAGGTGCTAAGTGTGCGTGATGTTTTGAGAGGTTTGCCTTCCATCCCAGTATTTTGTTTGCTGGGATAAGGCCTGCATTCTTCTGCTTCGTTTAAGGGGGGTGGGGGTGCTACTCCTTGCCTAATGGCATGGGACTTGGGAGTAGTTACTGATTGGAAATCTCTGATTATTTGTCTTCTCATGCTGTAAAGACAGGTGTGTTTCCTTTTGTCTGTTCCTGTCTCCATTTCAGGACAAACTTTAAGGTCTGTTACTGTGGCTTAGATCAGTCCTCAACCATTTCAGTTTATAAATAATCAGTGTTACGGGTCTGAATTGTAGTTAGGCCGAAAAGTATAGGAGGTGAGGCTGTTAGTTAAATGGAACAGCCTGAGGGAAGAAAACTGTGTTATGTATTTTTTTTTTTTTTTTTTTAAGTCTTATGTTTCAAAGTTGCAAGCTGAGAAATGGAAACCCTACTGATGGGGACTGATGATGCTTCCAGAGACATTGTTGACAGTCTCAGTGCAAGTTCCATTGCACAGTAACTGTTGCTAACTCATTTTCTTGTTACTTGTTTTTACATGTGCATTAGGAAACTGGAAATACTCTGGTCATGTAGCTGTTGAGGTTGTTAATTCTTGTTTGTACTCTTTGTAGAGCATATGGCTCCATTAGTTACTTAAAAAAGTATTTGAGAAGGCCTGAGTGGTGCGTGCAGAAGTTTCAGCCTCACCCTCAGTGGACTTATCTCATAAAGTAACTTTGGCCATATTATGTTATTGGAGCTTGCAATTTAACACGCTTTGAGATGTGTGAGGTTTTTTTGTGCCTTAGTAGCTGGATATTTGATATTCTGATGATTGTTTACACTCTTCTATATCAGCATGTATTAAGTTGGTTGCATTTTTCTGCTGAGGTGACCTGCAAAAGCTTACCTCTAACACCATTTAGAAAGATTCTTCCACAGGAGAGTGTGAATGTGTTGAGGAGCTGAGGTGAAAGGGGAGGTCTAAATATAGCCATTTCCTAAATGCCTATTTTTGAGGCTAGCTCTCCAGAATAAATTAATGTTTTCCCAAGCCAACAGAGGGGGCTTTTTTTCCTGTTCTACCTGTTGCAGATGTTGTAGTTGCCCACAGCCTGACTGTGGTCAGTAAATCCCAGTGCAGGTGGAAGGGAAAACAGAAGGCTTGGTGGCCAGGACTGGGGCAAGGCATGTGGCAACATAACTTGAGGTGGTATCATTCGCCTGCCTCCAGACTGTGTCCGGGAGGGAAGGAATGGAGATTTGCATCATCTTGCCAAAACTGCCAGACACAGCAGCAGCAGAAGCATCAACTAGCTTATTTGGAGGGATGCAAATGAGTCTGAGAGAGGGATAAAAATCGTTTGGAGAAACACCATCTCTCTCAAGCCCTGCTCTGTCCTCGTTTTGCTGTTTCACAAGCTGCATGCTTCTTGGAATGGAGAAAGCAGTGGGCTCTTGAGCAGCGAAGAAGCTCTTGGGGTAGGAAGAGAACAAAGGCGGGGGAAAGAACACCAGTGGGGTGTTGTGGGTGGGTTGTGTTTAGTTTTTTGTTGTTTTTCTCAGTTTTTTTGGCCAGCTGGTACTCTGAAGTCATGCTTATATTTAATGAAAGCCTGATGCTAAAATAGGATCTAGGGACAGCCGTTGTAAAATAATTAGGCACCCTTTTAGCCCCTCATCCCTGCATAAAGAAAAACCAACCCTGCTTGTATTCACTTGTCTTCTTGGGTATTTGAACTTTCAAATGGGCATCTCTATCTGCTCTTCTATTATTTCTTCGAGTGTGTATAAACCAGGCTAAAAACTTAGCCCACTCACCCAGGCAGCTATAATAGAGCTATAGAAGATTACAGTGGTGGTGTTGAATGCAGTTGGTTTCTGAGTGATAATTGCTCTCTCCCAGACTCTCTGTGTATAAGAATTCATGGAGATTGGTTGGGGCGGATTGCAGGCTGGCCTTGATGAAGGCATGCATGTCTGTTAGGGGATAGGTTATTTGCTTTGAGACTTGAGGGTAGTCAAGACAGACAGTTTAAAAGCATGTTAGTTATAAAGGTATCCAACACTGTCTAAGAAGGCAGCTTTTAAGTTCTGCTGTAGACAAGTTCAGCAACTGCACATTAAGAACATAAGTAATTTGCATCCTTTACATATCTGTATGTATCTGTGAAGTAAGGAATGATGGTATTTCTTAGCAGTGATGTGAATTCATCTTTCCAAAAGTTTACAAGTGTTTTGGTAGTGTGAATTTAGAAAATGCTGTTGACTATAATATTTATGGAATTCCATGGAAATGCTTTCAAGAAATTACTTTTTGCAGCCAAAACACAATTTTAGGTTAATGCTTTCGAAAGCATGAGAGTGTAGTCTAATAGCAGTTGTAAAGAAATAGTTGTCCGTGTTATATTGGACCAGAAGTATGCACATGACCCAGTTTCAGCTGATAGGAAATCCTTTCCTTAAAATGTGTTCTTTTGCAATTACATGTATACAGCTCAGAGTTCACAGGTTCCTGTTTCAAAGTGATTTGTGTTTGTAAGTCTTGCTAGTATTCTGTACATGCTCTCAAAATTTTACTCTTGTAACAAGATCTACAGTGAACTAACTGGTGATAAAGTAGCATTGAGTCTAGCCTTTGACAGCAATTCTGTGGGATGCCAACTGTTTTCTCTAAGGAACATGAGAAATGTACTGATATTCCTAGTGAAGTAAGTACATTACTACTTTTTTCATGTGAAACAAAGTAGTGATGTATTTTAGAAATGTGATGGTGTTCTGTGCTAGCAGTTCAGATGCTGACTTTCCCCTGGAAGGGCAGAATTGACCTTATGATTCATCTGCTGGTGAGTAGTCAACATCAGGTGCTGCATCACGGTCTGCCAGTTGTTATATGATCCTGTCTTTAAGCAGGGTTCTTTTGATCTGCTCTTTCATTTCATGCTGAATTCATCCTGGTTGTTGGTGCTCCACCTTGTTTGCTGAACCAGTGCTAACCATGAATACTGCTCTGTGGCGTAGTGGCTATGCCTGGCAGGCCAGGCAGTGCGTTGGATCCCAGGGCCTGTTGGACTGAGGATTCTGCCCAGTTCTCGTTTGAACACGTTTTGCATTCTCTGTGCCTGCAAATTAGTGTGCCACCAGGTCTTAAACTCGTCTAAAGATCCCAGGATCACCGTCCCTCATCTCAAGTGGTTGTGCTCTATTCTGTTTAAGTACAAAGGCAGCATAAGTCTCTAAGCAACTCCTTTTTCCTTCAGATCCAGTTTCTTCATACTTAGGTCTTGCTGTTTTACATGGGGTTGGCTCAGTCTTGTTCTACAAAGCTTTGTGAGGTGGTGTAGGTGCAGCATGTCTAAACGAACTGATTTGCTGAGGAGGGAGATGTTTCAAAGGATAGGGTATAGAGGTCTTAAAGTCAGAATTGAAATATGAGTCAATGGGAAATGATGATTTTACATTTTTTTTCTTATGATGCAAGAAATAGGGAATATTGTGTGTTGTTGATGGCCAGCAGTTTTGAAATTAGGAGGAAGAAAAGGTTTTGTGTGGTGCCTGTTCAAGTTACAGAATGGTGGCAGTGGGACATTCAAACGAATTTTTTTCTTTTTTTTTTTATTTTTTAAGGAATTGGATATGTTTGTAGGTCTGTGGATCGATCATTAAATACGGTAGTCCAGACGCAGTTTAGGTTTGGGAATTTATCTCTGACTGGGAAGCATGGGGTTGGGGGCCAGAGGAAGGTGGAAGAATAACCGTTGCATGCTATGTCCTTACGTTTCTTCCTGAGCATCTTCTGCTTGTTGAGTACTGGCTACTGTTGAGTTAGGTGTATGTTTTGTTGTTCTTCTGTTTCTCTTGTTGACCTGAAAAGGCAGCTGAATGGTTGCTCATCCCTAGAAGCCATTTTTGTCAGTGCATCCCCCGCTTTTGAAATCCTCTTGGCAGTGTCAAGCCACATTACTGTTTGCTACCTGTCATGCTTCTGAAAAGATGCATGTGGAAGTGTCTGTAGCTTGTTGTAAATTAACTCAAGTCTGATTTAGGAAAAGGAAGGCTACAGCTTGATTAGGAAAAAACTTGTTAAAACAGAAGAACTCAAGTTTGGTGATTGTCCAGGGCAGAGTTTGGACTCTTCATTTGCTTTGTCTGGAATGAATAAAGATGGAGGTAGAAGGTGGTAAGGGGGAATGCCAACAGCTATTTTCTGGGCCTTTTTACAGAAGAGGAGATGTTGCTGCAACTCTTAACCTTCTGTCCTATGTACCTGGAATATTCCTCCTCTGCATGCCGAAGCCAGAGATCATCCTCAGTTGAATAGAAACTGGTAGAAGAACCTCTTCCTTGTGTTGCAGAGCAGTTGTAATGAGTTGTGCTGACTGGAGGTCAGCTGTTTCTTGTTCTGACTACCAGCCTTACCTCTCTGCTAATAAGTTGCAGAAGAGAGGCCAACAAACACCTCTTCTAATTGCAGGTCTGCTGTTTGTCTGGCAAATATCCTGTAACAGTAGGAGCAGGTTGGCAGCTTTTTGACAGCTGCCTTTGGCTGAGCGGATAGCTTGGAGGTTAGAAGTGGCTTCCTTTTGAAGTCCTGCAAGCTGCTGATCTCTGCTTTCATAAGTCAGTGTGCCTCAGCAGGCCCCTTCAACCTTCCTCTCAGAATGGCCTGGGGTTCCTGGCTGAGCAGTTTTAGGCAGTTGGTGCTGTGGTTGTGCAAGCCTTTTCACTGGCTAATGCCAGGGAAGTAAGTAGTCATGCTTGTCCCTCTCCCTGTGCTGTTCTTTCTCCTGTGCTGGCATCTCTGTGGCCATATGGTGAACTGGATAAGGCATTAGTTTAATTAAAACTTAGTCTCTCTTTGCCAGGTTAGTTCTAATGTAAATTAATTACAGGTTTGTTGCTTTTTGTGCTGGTGCTAAGGAGGGTAGTAGTGGCTGGGTAGACATAGTGGACTGTTTGGGCTACCTTGTCTTTGTGAAAACCGTTGCCTTACTTGGTGTGCTATGGGCGTGTGGACTCTGCTGGCTATGACCAAGGCTGTTTGCAGAGTGCCTTGGCCTGGTTTGTCGGTTCCTGTGGGTTTCTTCGCTGTCTGTGTGCTGTTTGGCCCTGATTGGTTTTGGAAGTTCTGCATGCCATGGCTTTCATGCCATGGCCCCAAGGCCCTCCTGTCCTTCCTTCTTGTAAAGATTGTGACTGGCATGGTAGCTACCCTGTCCCCTGTGAGATGCCTTGCGGGATGGCAGATCTGCCTGTGTTACTCATCCCTTTGGGGTGGATAATTTCCTATGATGGCAGTTAGTATTGAATTGGAGGTAGAAGAGATGAGAGCTAAATCTCCCTAGGAACAAATGTAAAATTAAACAGAATGCGTGTTTGTATTAGTCAGCCTAAAACAGACTGTGCTATTTAGGGCTTTCCACTGCAATAAACTTGTCTCTTGTGTTTGTGTGGGTGGACTGCAACAATTAACTCATCTTAAGGCTGAATCTTAAAAGAGAAAATAAAATGAAAAGATAATAGTTTGGTTTAAGAGAAAAAATTAATTGTATTGTGTTACGTTAGAGGAAAACTTGCAGGTTGTTTATTATTTGTAAAAATCATGTCCATGTTGCATGTTGAAACTCTTGACTTCATAAGGAGCAGTATTTTTTGGGTTGTTTCTTTTACCCATTAAATGACACTTTATACTGCTGCTTGGGTGTAACTGCCTGTTGAAGCTACAGGTCTGCGTAGCAGCCGTTTAAAACGTTGATTTTGATTGCCTGGGCTGGGCAAATCCCAGGCTGTAGGATGATTTGGCAATGGTTTTTATGTGGCAGTCAATCTTGTAGTATTATAATGTGTGTGACTTCTTATTTTTTATTGTCAGAGTAAAAAGATATGACTTGTAGTGCACTAGTCTGACTATTAAATTACTAATTCATATCTACTTAGGAGTGGAATTAAAATAAGTTGTGCATTTTTAAAAAAGCCATCTATTTTGGATGTACTTGCAGCTCATGGAAAAAAAGTGCTGATGCTTGTGAATTTAAATAAAAAAACAAAACTAACAACCCAACAAAAATCAACCCCAAACCCATAACCAGAGACACAAAACCAGGCTGGGTGTGTTTGTGCTTCTTAGTGATTGTGATTAAAATAGAAAAATAAATATCTGGAGAACTTAAGCTAGAATTCTTTCTGGACATTCATTCTTACTTACTGGGCATTGATCTAAGCACTTGACCTGTATTTTTTTTTGTCTGAATTGTAAAACCTGTGTGCATCCTGAGTCTAAATGAAATGTTGATGATGAAAAAAAGATGCTTGCATGGCAGTTTTCACTCCGCATGCTTTTCATCTCAAGGGTAACAAGGTATAAATGTAGTGTGGGACTGTCTCTGCTTATCTTGATTCAGGGGCTGTCCTCACTAAGGGTCTTCTTTTGATGTAGTTCTTTCTCTCGGGCAAAACCCTTTGCTGTAATTTAGAAGCCCTTTCTGTCCAGACTAGCTAACTGAACACAGGTCTGTGTAACAGCAGAGGTACGTGTTCACTTTGTGGTTGCGATGAAGGTTAAATCATTCGAGTACTGGCTATCCTCCAACATCTTTGCATAATTTGAACCCTTCTCTGTCCAGAAGGAAACATGCAAGTTATTTCAAGTCACTGGGAGAGAAGAAAAAGCTCCACCCAAAAGGTTGTGAAGAAACCTGGGATATGTTGCCCCTACCTGCAAATTCCTGCGTCATGTGCGTGTGCAGCACTGGTAAAGGTGAAGCTTGGAGTATGACTGGTAGCTTCTTATTTTTCACGTGTGTCATAACTTGGTCTCTCCTCTGTGTCTGTTCTCATGGGTCCTGCCCCTTGGCTTTTGTTGTCAGGACTGTGCACTACTTAAGAATTCTTGAACAACTTGTTGGCTTTGCGTTGGCTGTCTCTTAACCTCATGTTAGTTGATTGTCAATTAGGCCACGTAGACACTTCACGTGTGTTTGTGGACCCAGCATGTTTGCATCAGTCTTGAGTTGAGAATAACCTAAATGAGTAACATGTTCCAGCTTGCCTAAACAATAGGGTGTTTTTCTGTCTTTGTGTAGGCATTTTACACATTTTATGAGACTTGTGTCCATACCTCTGAAGCAAACTTGTGCGTAATTGTTCTGCAAAGCCTGTTCTAAAATCTGAAGCTATTTAGACCCTTCCATACACATTCTTTATGATAAAAATAATATTTTGAAGTATCAGTATGTTGATATGGCTGTTCCTAAATTATGGAAATAAAACTCTAAGCACCATTAAAATATTGATCAAAAGAAATCTGGTATTTCCATGCCTTGTGCAAAAGTATCGGGTTTTTTTTAATGGCTGGAAAAGTCTTTGACTTCATCTCTTTAGTTTGGATTTGATCCTGGATGTTGGTTAGACATTCAAATAAAACATTTATTGGACTCTAACGTAAAACAGCATGCAGGATTTCGAGGAAACTTTATCTCGTTTCTCCATTAGAAAGGCCAAGCTCGCTTGTAGAAGCTGTTGGTTTTCTTCTGCAGTTACTGGAGTCTCTGGTGAGACATCAGTGTTTCCGAGTCTGCAATGCTGTTTTAGGCTTTCTTTAACAAAGGGTCTGTTAGGAGTGAAACTTGCTTTATTCCCAGTCTGGGGATTTGTAAGACTTTGACATGTAGACCAATTACAGTTATGTTGGTTTAGTTCCCAAAATGGATTCTCTTTATTCTAAAAGAGGCCCTACTGCATGCAAGCAGGAGTACTGAAGGCCCTGAAATGTTAGCATTTGAATGGTTTTGGCTTAGCTTTAAAATAAATAAATACTGGATATAGAGCTCTGGGGAGCGGAGTAAAGCAAATGGAAAAGGTGAATTAACTTGAAGTTGTTCCGCAAGGCTGGGTTAATAGAGCTACAGCACATCAACACAGTGGCAGTTGAAGAAAAAAAGAAACGGATTTTGAGAGCTTGTTTATATTTTGTGGCTATTCAGAAGTAGATATATTTCAGAGGCTACTGTTCCACTGCACAGAGTTCCCTTGTCATTCTTAATCTGCAGCACCAGTCCTTGTATGGCCCAGGTGAGTTTCCTGGTAGCACCTGTACTATTCCCACAAGGAATAGCAAGAGGCATCCCTGCCCATTTTCTAATGTAGG
>NW_009926780.1:9353-19803 GCF_000696875.1 Nestor notabilis
TGACACTATGATGTTTGTCTCATGATACTTGACAGTTATTTTTAGACCTGGTTGAACATATCAACAGGTTCCCTCCTTGAAGAGGGAGATTACAGTCTTTCATGGCTCTGATGGAAAATCTGGAAAGAGATGCAAGTGTGCTTCTACAGACGTGTACTGCAAGATGACCAAAAGCAAAGCAAATTGACAAACCCCACTTTTTCTGGGGAGGGAAGGAGCCCGATCATATCTTTCAACTGCCTTCTGGTAGAAATGCTGCAGTTCGATAGTTTGTGGTGAGTGGAGAGGCCTCTCTTGCTGCTACCTAGTTGAGAATAGCATGTGCTCCATTCTCTGAAGAGTACTTCGTGCTCCTTTTGCTCCTGAAAGATTCATAACAGGATGGACTTCTTTGTGGGATGATGTGATTGTCAGACTTTGCAGCGATTGGGGAAATTAGAGGACTTTGTGGAGAGACTGGGAGAGCAGAGGAGTTTCCTTCTACATACAGGCAAAGAGCATGACAGGATTTGTCATCCTTTGCCTGTAGAAGTGAGACTGGAACCAGCCTGGAATTTGGAGAACCAATGTGATCTGCTTTGTGTAGGGTCTTCAGTTTGGAACGCAGAGGCCTGTGAACTGAAAGCGATCTTGACACCACATGTTCTACAGGGGGAAGAACCCCTGTGCTGGGAGTGAAAGTGGTCTTTTCTGTCAGGCCTCTTTATCTCAGTTCTCCAGAATTCTCCTTTGAGTTTGTTTCTTTTTACAGGCACAAGTAGTTGGTGGGGGTAGAGGTGAAAAGAGGGATGATACTTGGCCAGGCTTCATGGGACTTCTGCATGTCACTGTGAGAGGGGTTAGCAAAAATAAGTTATTGCTTATCACTTGTTAATTGATGCTCTTCAGTTTTGTGCATATACTTAGTGTTTTGTGAATATAGGTGAAACAGTAGATGAAAACATATTACTGAGCCTACAGGTCGTATGTCTTTGTAATTACTGTTCAGTTTCTGTGTCGTTGTTGATGCACTCATCGGTAAGTTGTAGTGCCATGGCACTGATAAGGCTCTTGGTGGCAAGTCAGAAGAAATGTGATAGCATGGGATTGTGTGTTTGATTCTGGATCGTCTTGCCCGAACAGTCCTAGTAGCATGTGTAACATTTCACAGGGTGAGGACTGTGTTTCTCAAACTGCCCTGCATGGAGCAAGGCTGGAGAGCTGTTGGCCTCCCTTGTGTGGACTGCACTGACAGTGACCCTCTGCAGGTTGGACTTCAAGGTCCCTCAAAGGAGTAGGGCTCAGTGTCCATCTGCTGAATTTTTGCATAGCAGTTAAGTGTGTGTAGAAAAGGTTTCTTACTAAAATACTGACCAGTGTGAACATGAAGGAAAACCAAAACAAAACAGCAGTGAACAGTAACCTGTAAAATGAAATCTCTTGAGTGTTTGGTGTGTCAATAATGTGAAAAGGTATGAAATGTATTCTTTTCTCCCTCAAAGTTCCGAAATATTCTTATAAAGTGAAAATGCTTTTCTGACATGATTGATCTTGCTTCAGTCCCACGGGTGTGTTTCGTTGTCTGCAAGGTGAGGGATTTTCCTGAAAATAAACATGCTACAGTTGTAGAAGTTGGTACATAAACACGTAGTATACTCAAAATGTGCTTGCTCATCCTCAGATGGTGAAGGTGTTTTGAGAACAGTTCTTCCAGTTTCTCTGTAGTTCATCTTTTAGTGTTATAGCCTTCCTGTAACAACTGCCTAAATACAGTTCACTTTTTAGCTTAATGTTTGTCTTAGCTTTATGCTAAGGATTTGCTTGTCCTTTGTATTGTGCTTCAGGTTCTCTGCAGAGAGGTGTGAAATGCTGTAGGGTGGCTTGTGTGCGCTCTGTTGGTGCTGCTAAATGTCCCAAGAGGATGAAGGATGTCCCAGTTTCAGTTTGTAATGGCATATTAATTAAAAAAATGAATGTTGGACAAGCTAAAGATGTCTAATTTAACACTCTCAATTTACATATCACAATTATATGAAAAAGATGTAGGTTAAATGTGTTAATTGACAGATTGATGCAGCTTATAGTTTTTACCCAAATTGATTTTAGGATTGCAGCCAATATGCAATCATCTCCTGTTCTAACAACTGAAAAAAAAAAAAAGTATGCTTCATATGTTGTCATCTCTTTGGGTAATAATATTATTGGTCAAGAAAGCTACTATGTCAAGAAGCAAACCAACACTGAAGAAAAGAAAGATGAGGCTTTTACGGCTAGCCATGTGTTGTAGCTTAGTATCAAAGTATTTTCTCACATAGCAATAAGAAAGCACAGAGGGTTTTCATAGTATTTGATCATTTTCTTGAGACACTGAGGAAATATTCAAGTATCTAAATGTTAAAGGAGATTCTGTTGATCTTCTGATCTTGAAACAAACATTAAAAAAAGGCAAACCACCTTTTCTGTTGCAAGTGATTTAAAATGTTTAAATAAAATGAACATAGTAAAGATTTTCCATGCAAAACATGCAAAATAAATTAGCACTGGATTTTACTCTGAATTTAGTTAAAAACTGACAAGCCAAAACTTTGACCTCTGGGGAAGAATTTGAGGAAATAATGAGGTTTTAATCCCTGATCTGACTCACCTCTGAAGTGATCTGAGGCTGGGGTCCTGAAGAAATAGACTTTACCTTTGCTGTTGTGTGTTTAAAGTGTAAAAGTTAAAAATAACTGAAATAGTTGAACTGTTTTGGGTTTAATTTAATTTGTATTTCTGTTTCATTGTTGTTTTTCATAAAAGTACACAGTAAATGCTAAATGATGTTTATTAAACACTTGCCCCAGCTCCATAATGAAGGTGATATAAAGTTGATTAAACACTCCCTCTCCATCTGAGACATTTAGGAGATTCCTCAAAAATTCTTCACAACTCCCTTTGGGGTGGTGCGCAGGCTGGTGGGTGCTTGCTGCTGAAGGGGATTGGTGCAGGCTGGTGGCCCAGTGCCCATAGCCAGGTACAGTGGCAGCTGCTTGGCAGGGAGGGTGACGCCTCCACCCTGCTGGACTGGTGGGTTCAGAACAGGGACATCCAAAAGCAGGAAAGCATCTTTCCATCTGATCTATGGATTAAGAAACAGGGTGAGCTTATCTTCCCAATGCCTCCAGGTCACCCAGACAGCAAGATCAACTGGCTGGTTTTGGCTAATTTAGTTCATTAACTGCCTGTACAGTGTCCTTTGTCTAATAAGTGGGCTTTAATAGCAAAATGCTGTGATAACTTTCCTTGCATAATTAGCACAGTCAAGCTGTTGTAAGCCTGTTTGCCACTTAAAAGTAAACTTTTGAAATCTTGTATTTGTAAGAGTAAATAATCATAATATATGTATCACTTTATATTATAGTTGAATGTGAAGTGTAACAAGTCTGGAGAAGAGAAGGCTCAGGGAAGACCTTATCACTCCTCTGGAAGGAGGATGGAGTGAGGAGGTGGCTGGTCTCTTCTCTTGAGTAACAAGCAATAGGACAAGAGGAAACGGCCTCAAGCTGTTCCGGGGAGGTTTAGACTGGATATTAGGAAAAACTTCTTCACTAAAAGGGTAGTTGGGCATTAGAACAGGTTTCCCAGGGAAGTGGTAGAACCACCATCCCTGGAAGTGTTCAAAAACCGTGTAGATGAGGCCTTTATGACATGGTTTAGTGGTGGACTTGGCAGTCCTGGGGTGGAGGTTGGATATGATGACCTTCAAGGTCTTTTTCAACTTAGTTGATTCTGTGAACTGGGAACGTGGGTTCCTTCATCTGAAACTAGAGACATGGAGCTGCCTTGGTTGAGGCTTGGTTAATGCGATATGCCAAACACAGTGTAAAACAGCTCTTCCTGAACATCTGTGACTTGTGCTGCCGTTTCACATGAGCTGCTGCTTGTGCCCCGCTCCTTCTTGTGCTGGGTGCTTCTTTCAAAGCATGCTTGTTCTGTGTCTCTCTCACTGTCTATTATACCAGATACTTTCTGCATTGCTTTTGCCTGAATTCTCAGTTGGACTAAGCAAAGATTTGCTGCAGTAACTCTGGGGGCTGTACCTCCCATTTACTGCAAGCTGGCACAGCATGCTCTCAGTAACAGTCAAAAGTTACCTTCTTCCCTTCTGTCCCCTGATACTCTTAACAAGGCTGCTTTTTTTCCATGGGAAATTTTTTTTTTTTAAGTCCATATTTAGTTAGCCTTAACAATTTGTTCACTTGTGTTGGACAATAATTAACCTTTCTTTAGAAAAGAACAAAAAATAAGTGCAAAACCAGGTGTAAAATTGGTTAAATTGTGACTCACCTTGGTAATTTAAATCGCCTTGATCAACTTGGAAGTACTTAAATACATACCAAAACCTGAAATGAATATTCCACCTGTGCAAATGTGAAATGCTGTTTCGACAACTTTAGAAAACCAGGTGAAGACCCAAATGGTGTGGTGTTTTCTTGGGTTGGTTTGTTTTTAACACTGAATTTTGCTTGGCTTTTCTTTGAATTATTATGCTCACACTATTACTCAGTGGGGCTTATTTTTCATTTCTGAAGCTGATTTTGTTCCTGTTAGAAGTCCAAAGAAACTTCCATTCCGTGCATCCATCCCAAGTACAGAATTTCCTGCTTGAGTAGAGTGGCTGCAGCAAAAGAGACAATGTGGCTGTATGGAGGCGTGTTGGATGTTCATTATGTGGGTTTATTCAGCGTGAACCAAGAAGGGTTGCAGGTATGAAGTGCTTTGAAATAATGTCACTGTGGTTTTATGCATCTGTAAGAGTAAGCTTTTGAATTTGAGGGAGGAGATGGGAGGAAGGGGATAAAGAAGTGAAGTCTTAAAGCACTGTGGAAGGTCCAAAGAAACCTTTACCATTCTGTAAGAGAATTTCTCTAATGCCAATGTGGCTTAACATAGCCCTTAAAGCTGTGGTTCAGAGAACTGGAGCAGCCTAGGAAGGATGGAAATACTCTATATGGTGCTAAATAATTCTGTGTGGTGTTACTTGCCTGAAGCAGCTTGTGTAGACTGTCTGGATTTTCGGGTGGCCAAGGATTGTTTTCTCTTGGGGAGCAGTGCAGACCTGCAAAGATCCCTAGCTTGTACAACCCTCGCCAGAATTGCTAGTTTGGCAACTCTGCCCTAGGATGTTTACCACAAAATTATTTTGAGGCCTTTTGATTTCTTTGCAGTCCTGCTTGTGGGAACCACAGAGTTTTTGGTCTGTGTACCATGGCTCGGTCTGCCTGCACTGAGCTGGCATTGCTGCTAGTGCCTGTGTCATGGTTCAGTGGCAGCACAGGCTTTAGCACAGGTGATGACAGTGCTGTTCAGGCATCTCTTCCCCTTTTCTCCACAGCCCAGGCTGTATTGATATGGTCAAGTACAGACCATCAAGCAAAGCCTTTGCAAGAATTCATGTTCCCAGGAGTTTGGAGGCAACATGTGCCTTAGGCTCTCTGTCTTACATGTGGTGCTAGTACGAGATTGTCAATCTCTGGTCATACACAGGCATAGCAGTTGCAGGACTTTAAAGGAAGAAAACGGACGGAGTGCAGCAGTAAGATACGTATAGTTTAATTGCTGCTTGAGAACTGGAAGGTAATGTACAGTTTCATGTCCAGAAATACGTGGCTTTCTAAACAGCTGCAGATAAGAAGTCATCTTATTAGTATTATCTTCCTTGCAGCATGATTTTTATATCTGTGGATCAGTGTTAATTTGTGTCCAGCAACACTTGTCTTCACCAAACCCCAGCTGCTGTGTTGAACATTGAATATCATTGCTAAATATCACAGCTGGCTGGCACCCTGGCAGCACCCTTCAGAGCCTCATAGGAAAAGGGAACAAAAAAGGTGTTGACCTCATCTGGAAAAAAGGTATTTTGAGATCAGACACTGCATTCAGTCATGAAAGCTGCTTAAAAAAAAAAAAGTGTGAGGGTGGAAGAGGCAGTGAGTTGCCTTTCTCTTCCTGGCTGTTCGCTGCTGAGATGCCCCAAATGAGATCGACCCCACGCTCCACATTCCTGTTGGCTGTATGGCTGAAGGACGAAATATTTCAGGCGCCATTCATTATTGCCTCCTTTAGCTTTTCTCTCTGACATTAGCTCAGGTTCAATTTAATCCTTTTGTAAGGATTGTGAAGACTTGTAAGATTGAAAATTATCTGCTATGTAGTGTTTGTTGAAGTTCTAGAGCATAAGAGGGCTGAAAGAGAAGGTGGCCGAAAGGAGAGCACATGGGTGGGAAGGCAGATGGGAAGGTGAAGGATAGGGGAGGTTCCAGAAAATGGAGTGAAAGTGATTGCTTTGCAGGACTTGGAGTGAGTGAAAATGGTCATGGTGTTAGTAAGGGAACATAAAAAGCGGAGAAATCAAAGTGCTTTTCTTAGTTAAGTGACTTATACCACGTAACTTTTGTAGGTAGCTAAATTTCGGTTTAATGCATTGTCGTGAACTAGATATTAAGAAAATGCTGCATTGCTCTTGTTCAGGAAAGTTCTAGGCAGAGAGAAGACTTTGATTGTATAAGTGGCTCTTAATGAAAAACAAACCTGACTGACAAATAACTTCCTGCAGTAGCGGTTCACTGGTTTGCTAGTTTCAAACTCTTCCAGTCCTGGTCTCAGTTGTCTCTGCTCTGGGAATCCATGAGGGATATTGATGACTCTTTGTAAAAAATTGCAAGTAGGACAAGAAGGAAATCCCTTTCATCAGGCAACAGTTAGACAGTTCAAGCCCAAAGCTCTAGTACAGACAAATGTAATCTTCTCCATGTCCATGGTGAATGATACACCGAAAGAAGGCAAATGACCGTTGCCTGAATCAGTAGGGATGTGGGGGGTTTTTCTGTGTGGTTTGTTTTTTTTTTTTTTTTTTTAATTGGCTCAAATTGCCAAGTTCATATTACTCAGTCAATTCTGTGAGCTTTGGAGAAGTTTTAGTAATTTCTGTGTTTATTCAGCCAACTGATATAGAAAAATCTTATTAAAAACACTGATAAAGAATTAATTTATTTGGCTTTGATTTGCTTGTTTGCTCTCTGGTGCTTAGTGTTATTTGAAGTGCCAGGCTGCCTGCAATGTGGATTGGAGATTTGTAGTGGCAGGGGGCACTGGGTGATGGTACAGCTTGCTGTTAGCAGGTCTGGGGGTGTGGGGAGGCTACTGTGATGATGGTGCTTCTCAATACTGTTGCTTCTAGTTAATCCTTCAATTCAGAAAGGAAAGGGCTAGTAAGTTACTAGGTGCCTTGGGAATAGGCAACAGCTGAGTGCAAAGGAAAAATCTGCTAAACCATTAGTAATTTCTGAAGTGTTGCATAGAGGTTTTTTTTGTATGTATTCAGTAGCAAATTACTATTTGAGTGTATGCTGTTGTTTCATCCCCAAAGTTGGCATGAGATGCCTGTTTGAAGCTGATCGTCATTGCTGTGAGACTTGGTTAAAATGGTTGTACAATGTAGAGGTTGGCACTCTGTCCTTCCACTTGAAACATGATGGATTCTGTTCAACAGGAACTATTTTAATTGGTTTCCACTCTGTGTTATGTTAAAACTCTGCTGCTAGATCTAGAAACCCATGACACATGTTTTGTTTGTTCCTGAAAACATACACTTTATTCTGCTTTGGTCATTCAAATTCACTTTATGTGATTGTCAGCTGAAAAAAATACAGCGTTTCGCAGCACTTCATCAGCAAGGCAGCTTCCTGTGGCCTAAGACTATAAACTGTATAATTTGTCCAGGGGGGTCTGTGTGTTACAGGAACGAAAATTCCTTCTGTGACAGCATTCATTGCTTTGCACACAGCAACATCGTGAGGAGGACGGGAGGCTGCTGTG
Organism: Nestor notabilis; assembly: GCF_000696875.1. Lineage (NCBI taxonomy): Eukaryota > Metazoa > Chordata > Aves > Psittaciformes > Psittacidae > Nestor > Nestor notabilis. Next base: position 17,190 of record NW_009926780.1, read on the forward strand.
AGGACTGAGGGTGGGTTTTGCAGCCAGTCCATAGCACTGGACTGACCACAGGCAGCACTGTGCTGTCAGCCCTGGGCTTGGGTGGTGAGTGCTGCTGGTGAGCAGTGGGTGGAAAGCATCCCTGCCACAATCACCCAGCTCCGCTTTCCCCGAGCACCCGGTTATGCTGCACGCACACCGTGGTGGGGAGCTGAGTGCTGGGCTGGAAGCCAGGTCTTCGCTGAGACTAGGTGTGCCGTCTCGCAGGGGGAGAAGGCAGGCAAACAAGTGGGAGAGCGTTTCTTTGGTGGTAAGCCTTAAGTTCGTAATTCTCCTCAGTGTGATAGCTGGTTAGAAAATAACCAGTAGTCATGATTTCTGTTAATTAACTACTAAGAGTTAAATAAATGTTGTTGGAAAAACTAGTCTGTGTTTATTTGGCATGTCTTTCTCCAGAAAGGGCTGGTGCTAGTTGGTACATGCTCGATCTCTGTGCCTGTCTACAGCGTAGTTTTATGTTTTTTCTCTGTATTGATTTTCATGATTCATTGAACATGATCTAAGCAAAAAGCATACTTAAATGACACTGGAGACAGCTGTCTGTTAAAGTGGGACATTTATGTATGCTGAAATGGCGCCAGGTTTTTTTTTCCATTACTTTAACAAGTAACACACACCAATTGTATTTCTTTGTTTGATTTCCTTTCCTAGGTCACTGGTATGTCACCTTTGTTTTGTTTAAAGAGCATTGGTAAATTCTTAATCTAAACTTTCATATGGGTTTTGTTCCTGTTATTTTTCTGATAATCTCTTTGAAATGTTTTTGAAGTGGAAAGGCCTTTACATTGTGTTGTGAATCTGAGTGACTCGGTTTATTTCTCTCAGTAGAGCTGTTTTGGAAGGTACGTGTGGGAAATTTGGATAAAAGGAGGAACATACAAAGCTCTGGAAGCTGGTGTGTAGCTTTTTCCAGTTTTAATCTCTCCTCTCTGTATGGTAAGCTGAAGTTCCAGATGTTGTTTTGGCTTGGAGATAGCGAATGGGGGAAAAATAAGCATTCTTAATGTTAACAGAGTCAGACTGGCTGGTTCTGTACTGACAGGAAAAGTGGGGAGATAAACCCTCCATTAATGGTGCACACGCTGCCTAAATAGACGGTAAAACAATGCATCTTCACTGGCAGTAAGTCCCAGATTGGCGATGATCGGTGCCAACTGTGAGAGGAGACAGCTGCAGTGGCTGGGAAGTGAAACTGACACTAACCTCCTTGGACGGATGGCAGTGGGGTTTTGCTTGGTCTGCAAATCCCTCCCCCCTTTTTGTTTTCCTCCAGTTAGAAGTTAATTCTTAGTCCCCTTTCTTCTCCCTCCACTTCCCCAGCATCTTAGAGTCCTACTTGCTTACTCCCTTCAGCAGCTGACTGTGGATGTTGGGTGGAGGTGCAAGGCTGGGGCGATTGGTTGGCAGTGACACCTCCCTTCAGGGGCAGAGGGCTCTTAACTCCATTGGAGTTTTGTCTTGGAGCACCAGTGTGGCTTCTGAAGCTTATCTTTCTGAAGAGCTCCATTTATTGCCAGTTGCAGAATGGTTTGGGCATGCATGTGCTGGATTCCTTCTGGAGGAAGCTAAACTGCAAGCTGTTTCTGGTGTGTACTAGATGCACTCCATTCCAAAACGTGGGTATAAAATTCTTGGCCTCTTCTAGATAGCTTTGAGCCACATGTGGTAGTGGCAACTTCCAGTAAAGGGACCAGGATAAATTATCTGTGATCTAAAACTGCTGAAATGCTTGTTAGGAGTATATGTAGTGACCAGGAATGCAATTTCTTGTACTAACCTGTAGGTTCTATGCATAATAATCTGTTTTCCATGTTACAGTCTATTAAATATATAAACATGCTGTGTACTGTGTCTCTTCCTGACCTGTTCCTCCTGTCATGCTTATTTCTAAAATGTATGAGCAGTTTATTTTTAAAAAGACTAATGCAGTTCTGCATATTTCTTAATAATTATTTTTTTTTTGTCATTGTTGAGACTAGCAGATAGCAGTTTCTGGTCAGTGCCCTGCTTGTCCCATTGCTTGTCCCTTCCATTGTGGCATAGTTGTCCTTCAGGGTTTTTTTGATCTTGGTGAGCAGTTTGTGTAAGAATGCTCAGTTCACTTGCCTTGTTTAATACTGTAAAGCTAGACATTAATAATGCTGACACAGACTCATCTAATTTACAGAGGAGCAAAGCTGTTACAGCTTGTGGTATCTGAAGTCTTGTCTGTTTGGTGCTTTTATCTGGGATAAACTTGTCTATGTCACAATTTGTGTAATTTATTGAAGGGCTTGGCTTTTGTGTTTTTTTTGGTGGGTGGGAGGGAACTGGTGCGTTTGGTGTTAGATGGTGAGAGATACTTGGAGCATGAATGTATGGTCTTAGCCATGAATGTTAACGTAGGCTAGGATTGTAATGCTTTAACCCTTTTTGCCTTGTTTTTTACCATAGAGGTGGATGTATATGCCTGGAGCCAGCTGTCAGCTGAATAAGCATTGCCTGATGTCCCAGAAACACCATTCTTAGAAATCCTACAGGACAGGGCTGTAGGGAAGCTTCAGAATAAATGGGCTGTTGTACATGTTTGCTGGAA
>NW_009926780.1:19834-53242 GCF_000696875.1 Nestor notabilis
AAAATCTGGGTGTAGGAGAGTCCTCCTGCCTACCTTTGTGCATTCCTTCGCTTGGCTGCCCGGAGGCAGCAGTGGGGTGTCTTGCTCATGTGGTTCATGATTCAAGCCAGGTAAGCCCAGATGTTTTCATGCCTGGTCTGGCCTATTTTCTGAGAATAATTTTGGATGCCTCAGTCCACTTTATTGTGGGTTTCCTAGCGTCTAGTCCAGCTGAAGGTAAGATGATTCCTCACCTAACTGAATGCTCATAGGCAGACATGGCATTGTTTCTACAGCGGTGTTCCTGATGATAGCTTCAGAGCACTTGGAATTAGATTCACATTGGTGAGAACCTGAGATTGTGTTTTGTTGCTGTTTGAGTGGAAAGTTTTGCAGCATGAAACTCGGAAGAATCTGTCTTGTGGCCAGGAAATAGGTGAAAACTCGAGATTCCTGTGAAGGTAGATCTGTCCTTGCTGACTGATCTGGTTTTCCATTTCCATTGAGCAGCAATAAGGACCTGGAAATCTTTTCATACTGACTATTGGACCTTTTAATCAGTACTATTATCTGTGCTGACAGGTTGACGACAGTAACTATCCAGGGGATACTTCCAGGGAAGTATATTCACTCCTTTAACTTGTGCATTCTCCATCTCATTCATTTGGCTTTATGCCAGATATTTCCAATGCTGAAACGAAAGTGACGTGGTCACTTGCTCTGCACGAACAAGTGCTGTCTTGTATACTATTCAGAACAGTCTGTTACTGCACCACTTCCCATTAGTGAGGAGGGCTGTTGACCCAAAGCGTATTTGGGCGCTTCCTTCAGAAGCAGCTGGTGAGCATTATTTTTGACTTACTGTCTTCAGCCTGCTCTATTAACAATCATTGCTGAATCCTCTGTGGAGGTGAAGAACCTTGGAAATCACCGGTGGATATATGTCATAAGCTCACTTTAATGAAGAGTATGGCTCCGTTTCTCCATGATCATAGATGAGTTGCTTTTAGGTGATTCTTCATTCAGAGATCCAAAGCTAGACTTGTCTGTAAAGAGAATATCAGGTTGTGTTTTACTTCATGTTTGCAGCTAGGAGTATGTGAGAGGTCAGCCACTGTAATTTAGCTGTTAAGTAGTAATTTGATCGATTGGTTTTGGCATCTGTAACACCAATTAAAACAGAAGTCTGGGTAAGTATATGGAATGGTTCTCTGAAGATACACAAGTGCAGTCAGGTTTGGCAAGGCTATGGGAGATGTGTGAATCTGAAAGCTTACAGCAAATAGGTGGAAAGCGAACACTTAACAGCTCTGGGAAGAAGTGTCAGAATTGTATGTATTTGGAATAAATTTGACATAGGGAGAGGTGACAATATGCCCAATTATTAAGCTGAGGTTTGTGTAGGGTGACAATGGTGAATGTCAGTTGTGACTGTGAAAGGGTAGTTCCGTTACCAGGAGAGGCACAGATATTTGCCTGTGAGATCAAGATAGACACAGCTAAAACAGCAACCAAGGAATGTCAGGGCAGAGTGATTTGGAAAGAAAGATCTCAAGCTGTCTTAGCATACAGGTCTGAATGTTAGCTGGATTAGTGTTGGCAGGTGGGGCTGCCACAGGTAAGATATGAGCGGAACAGGGACCTGTGGTGGATGTTATGGAGCCTTATGAAGCCTCAGGTGAGAAAGAAGAACAGCTTGCAAGGATGCCTCGAGGGAGCTGGAGCAGAGTTGAGGGGAAAGGATTGTGGTGGAGGGTGGAAAGAGAGAGTAAAGCTGTGAAGTGAAGAGCAGTACAGGTAACTTTGAGGTTGGTGTTGCAGGGTGGGGTGAGGGGGTGGACAAATATCACTGCAGAGTTCTAGGATGGAAAAACCCAACTGTTCTTTATCTTACTAGCTCCTTAAAATCAGTTTTGGGTTAAATTTGTTGTAAGGTGATGACTGACCTTCTGAGGTTATCTTTTTAAATTTAATAAGGTTCTGTATCTCTCTGCACAGTACTGTCCAGTTTGCATGATGTCAGCAGAAGAAGAAAGGTTGTAGACCACCATGCCTGTAATGTAACTTGGCTTTGTCTGTACTTCGTGTGTAAGAACGGAATAATACATCTCCAGCCTGTCCAAACAGGCAAGACCAAATTGTAGAACAGTATTGTTAAAATTCTGTGGTGGTGTAATATAATCTCTGAGGAATTTTACTTTCTTGTGCAGCAGGGTGTTTCCTTCTTTTCTGGATTGCTAATTGCATTCAGCTCTTTGGATTCCAAAGTAATAGTTTAATGAAAGAATCTGATGAGATGAAAGGCTGTTCAGCGACACGTGCCTATGGAGCATTAGGAACTTCTGTTCTCAGTCTGATCTAAAAATATTTTGTTAATTTGTGTTTGGCTTCCTTGGCTCGCTGGTGTTTGGGAACAGTGAAGCTTTAAGTAGTAGCGCAGCACAAATACCTGACTTTTTCATATCCCTTAACCTTTTCTACTTTGTAGAAGCCCATCATCATTCCTGAAGAATGCTGTTCTAATCACAGTGTAATCCATGCGTAGTGGGCCGGGGCTGTAAAGCCTGGCTGTCCTGGAGTCCCCTCTCTCCTCTGTGCCCCTCACTGTGGAGTCATGCAGGGGCACATGTGGTAGGGCTGTTCCAGCAGTGCTGGCGCAGCAGCACTCTCCACCCAGCAGCTGTGTGGCGTTGTGCCTCTGCACGTCTTGCTCTTCCATCCTTCTTGTTTTTATAGATTTGGTGGTTTAGCGAACGACTGTATGTTCGCTGCGTCAGGCTGCAGCTACACTTTCCCAATGGAATGGACTACAAGCATTTTTATCAAAATACCACAGGTTGCACTCCGGTTAGGGTGCTTGGGCTAAGAGACTGGACGTAAGTAGAGTATTCTTGTGGTCACAGCCCTGTGAAAATAATTGCAGAGGCTCAGATTTACCGAGGCAGGCAAAATCCCGCTCGGATTAGTGATGTGCAAATGAGGGTCCTTGCTGGTTGTGGAATACCGACAGAGATAAGGGTGACAAGTCCTGTGGCAGTAAGGGAGCTTACAGCAGCTCCTTCGACTCACTGAGTTTGGCTCCAAATGATTTGGCCTGATAACATTAGAGGCTGAAAACAAAAAAACATTTGCACCTTTTAGGGTCTCTGCATATCTGAAAACAGAAGTAGGCTGTAATGACACTGCTTAATTAATACATTTGTAGGAAACAGACTACATTTTTTATCTTTCAACAGGGCTTGCCAGATGGTCTTTAAATGCTATTCACATAACATAATCAGACCCTAGATTTTCTACTACAAGAAAAAAAAGCCCAAACCCACAAAACTAACCTAAGGTGAAGAAATATGCATTTAAAATCTGTGTAAAGACAAAAGAGGGTAGAATTGGAAAAAAATGAACTTTTTTGAGGGGAAAAAATAGGATTTTTTTTTTATAATAGTGAAGCTAAAGATTTGTTTTCAGCCAACACATTTCTGAAGTGTTCTGCAAGAAACTTCTAACAGGCAATCTATATAATATATAAATAGTTCAAAAAAAAAAGCTTTCAAAAATCCTGATCTTAGATTAATAGTCACTGATCTTGTTTAGATCCTATTTTCAACTGTCTCCAAGTTTTTGTTAAGGTTATAATACAAGTCTCTGGAAGAGTTAAAATAAACTGTAGAACAGGGCCATGTTCACTATCTTGGTAATGTACACAAACCATGACACAACCTTGGACTTCTGCAGGGCTTGACATAAGTGCAGCGGTTTTGATACTTGGTGTCAGTCCAACATGATGATGTAAGGTATTTGACCATCTGGTAGGACTGCAGGGCAGAGAGATCTTCTGTCATCCTGTCTCACAGGCCTGCTTCTGAAACTTTCCCAGGATTGACTAGGGTGTTTGAGTTCTCAGGAGCAAAGTGGTATTTGGGGACATACCAGCAGTTTTCCCTTCAGGGCTCTTATGAAATGGCAAGGAGGAGCCTGTCAGGAGGGTGCTCTGCTGAAGTGCTCTGATGAACCAAGCCTATGTTAGGAGGGGGCGCTGGCAATTGCTTGGCAAAAGGAGAGTGAAAGTGAGTAATAAAATTGGGAGCTTTGTTTTAGACTAAACCAAAAAACCTAGAGGGATGTTCAGATAAAAATATTCCTTTACTTGGCAGGTAGATAGGATTTTGCTTTTAAAAAAGTGTTTAGTTTAGAGAGCTAGGGGCCAGTTAAGACCCTGCTGTGTGTCTTAACTGAAGGTGTGTTTTCAGTGTCATTGGTTGGTTGGGTTTGGGGTTATGGGATGTGTGTGTTTCATCAACCTTGGATTTTGCTGCCACTGAAGGGATGCCCATCTCAGCGGAGTTGTGTTTCTACCACCTCTCCTCTGCTAGCACTGGCACCATTGCACTGCTGGGCTGAGCCTCACATGTTTAGTTATAGTGAAGACTAAACAGCATGTGGTCTGATCAGTGGCCTGATCTGGTTTATCCCATGGCTTTGCAATCACTGCAGCCAAGTGGAGGGGTGGGAGCCTGCCTAGTGTGATGGCAGGGAGCTGAGGACATGGTTGGATTACCAGATTTGGCACTGTTGTGTCTTAGACTGGTCCAAACTGGTTGTGAAACAATATCCTAATAAAACCTTACTCTGATCCTCTGTCTGACTATATGCCCTTTCTGTGCAGCTATGAACTAGGCTCAGTGTTTCTGCCCATACTTCTTGTTTTCCTCACCTGTCAAGGCAGACGTACCCAGGATAGGATATAAACAGTATTTGACAGGCAATTCTGAAACACCTGCAAGCTGTTCAAGCGTGTTTCTCCCTGTGCTCCTTCATCACATACTGCATAGATAAAATCTTTAATAAATAAAGTATTGCTAGCTGGATGAAAGCAGGCCAAGTCTCAAAGAGGTAGACTTTGAGTAAGTTAAAATAAGTAGCTGTTACCGAGTGCATTTTGGGTTTGTGCGGTGACTTTATGAAGAATGCAGAAACATCCTTTACAGGTGATTTCTGGTAATTTGTCAGTTGAAAATATGTGTTTGGGTCTTATTCACAGCAAGTTTTCTGTTTAGAGAGAGTTTGTATCTTCACTAGAAGTTCTGTGCTGAGATCTGACAGCAGATTCTGGCTTTTGAACAACTATAGGCAGAAAAGTACTGTGTTTTGCAGCAGGATTTGAAAGGTCATTTTCTTGCCTCTTATGCCCAAGGCCCCAGCAGAAATTAAGTTGCCACATGTTAATGGAAATTGTCTCCAGTTTGTGTGGACACTTGGATTGGCTTTAGCAAAGTGACTGGTACCTAGGCTGTCTGCAACTAAAATGCCCAAGAAACTTCACAGCTGTGCAATAGAGTCTTTTTCATGGCAGTTACAGGATGCAGTGTTCCCCTCTAGTAGGAACTGTCTCTGTGCCATGTAGTAATAATACCTGTGTAGCAGTAAAACATAGGTAGTATAATAAAATAACGTCTTTGTTTATGTTAGAAATGTGTGAGAAGCCACAATAATTCATGTATATCTAACAATGTCTTTAACTGGTACCTACTCGATGCCTCAGGCAAATGTATCTTCAGATGAAGCTTCTGCATGCTGGACTCTTTGCTTGACTGTCTCATGGTAGTGCTTGCAATTTAATATGTTAGTTTGCCCGTGTAAATTAAACCATGTGTAGTTGATTGTTTGCACATTTGGAATGGCATACCTAACTTCCAAGATGCTCACAGCAATGACATGATCAATGAACCATATGAACATGAGAATGTTTAAGTGATGCAGGTTCTTTGTGCAGGCTCTGCAGTGGAAAGCTGTTCCATGGTGCAGTGTTAATCCTTGATAGCTGCCTCCTGGTGAATTTATTGACCCTGCAAGGCAGTAAATGGTACGGAAAGATAAGCACGTCTTCAAAGGCACCAGGAACTTGCAATATATATTGAGGGTTTTAAATCAATTAAAAAATGTTGGTGCTTACTTCATCGTTTGAGTAAGATGTCCAATATTGAGTTGCCTAAGACACCTGTGTTGATGCAATACCTACACACAACCCAAATCTTCATATTTGGACTTCCTAACAAGCTGCTTCTGTCTCCTTCAGCCACACAGAGAAGTTCTGCTGCCCACATAGAATCATAGAATTGTTTAGGCAATTTAAGATCATCAAGTTCAACTGCTAACCCACCACTACCAAGCCCACCACTAAACAGTGTTTCTAAGTGCATATCTGCATGGTTTTAAATCCCTTCAGGGATGGTGACTCCACCACTTCCCTGGGCAGCCTGCTTCAGTGCTGCACAACTCTTTTTGGGTAGGAATTGAAACCTCAATTTGAGGCTGTTTCCTTTGATCCTACCACTCTTTATTTGGGAAAAGAGACCGACCCCAACCTTACTCCAACCTCCTTTCAGGCAGGTGTAGAGAGCAGTAAGGTCTCCCCTGAGCCTCCTTTTCTCCAGGCTGAGCAACCCCAGTTCCTTCAGTCGCTCCTCTTTCCATACCCTTCGCCAGCTTTGTTTCCCTTCTCTGTACATGCTTCAGCACCTCAATGTCTGTCTTGGAGTGAGAGTCCCAAAACCAAACAGGCTTCAAGGTGTGGCCTCACCAGTGCCCAGTACAAGGGGCCTATGACTGCCCTAGTCCTGCTGGCCATACTGTTGCTGATACAAGCCAGGATGTTCTTGGCTGCCTGGACACAAGCTGGCTCATATTCAGCATCTGTCACCCAACACCCCCAGATCCTTTTCCACCCTGCAGCTTTCCAGCCACTCTTCCCCAGGCCTGTAGCATTGCATGGGGTTGTGCAGGACCCGGCACTTGGCCTTGTTGAACCTCATACAGCTGGCCTCAGCCCACATACGTGGTTGTGAGTCCCCCTACTCACCAGCTGACCTTCATGGAGAAGCTAGCGTTATTTTTGGTCTCTTCTGTGCCCCTTGTGCATCCTGGGCCTTCAGCTGCTCGGCTTGTTCCCTGGGAATTACCCTGTTGTGAGCACCAGGGAGCTCTGCCTTCCCTCCCATTAAAGGAGGATCTGTGTGTGTGTGACCCATGCCTCCCCACCCCGCTTGGGAAGGGGCTGGTGCTGCTTTGGGTTCACTTCTTTGCCTAGGTAAGATATTTTTCTCTCTCTTGGATAAGTGGTTGTGTTGTTATGTGTCTGTCCCTCCCACCCTGACACTGTGAATGTTTATTATTTGCAATCCCATGCTATGTCACTTCTGCAGTTGGTGTGTCAGCTGGAACCTTTGGGTGACAGCATAGGCAATAAATGGATTGGTACTGGCATGTGCCAGGAGGGAGACCAAACAGGATTTTGTTTCTATAAGTGGCACTTGGTCTTTATTACCTCTTTTCTTTTAAGAACCTAAGGAGTGGCTCTTCATGAGCATATTCAGAGCTATTAACTTCATAAAGAGTAACTTGCATGATATTTTACATTGTATGGATTGTTTTCCTCCTGATGGTTTTATTTTTATTCAGCAGTCGTGATACTTGCTTTGAATAAGAGTGTAGGAGAACCAGTGTCTTGCACACTTCACTCTCTCTGCTATTTGAATCCAAGACATTCAGCCTTTTAAGGTGGCAATCTTCTGCAGATTTTCTTGAGCTGAAGTGTATTGATGTGTGCCTTGTGCGCTTGCAGGTGGATGCCAAATGGAGTTTGTGGCTGGCTTCCATCTTGCTGAATTCTGGCAACAAAGTTTAGACTTTAAAAAAGGATACGCAGGGTTGCCATTCTCTGACGTTAGGAATGCCTTTGTGTGGGCTGTTCTGAGGTTGTTAGTTAGCTTGTGTGAGTTTCAATTAAAAAAGAAGAAAAAAGCAAGCAGTGAATTATTGCTTTTGAATGCATGTCTTTCCTTCTAAAGACACAGCTGTTGATGAATTTAGCTTGTGTGTGGCTATTGTGGATGGTGGAATTACAATCCAGCATTATGGATGTTTTCTTTTGATACGAATCTGGTGAGGTACATGCAAAATATGTACAGCCCTTGGGCTCTTGGCAGGATGCCACTGGGACTGTCAGTGATAGTGTGGGTGCCTCTGATCTCATCAGAAAAGTCTGAACGCCTCTAATGGTTCATGTTCCCATGTCTGTGTCATATTGAGATGAATTGTAATCTTTAATTTCTTCCCTAATTGGAGTTGCTCTTTTGTCTGGCGTGGTCTTTGCTCTGTATCTGGGTGGTGGTGTTGGAGACTGAACACCCTTTCTCCACAGCCTGTGCTGCTGTTGGTGGGGTGTTTCATGTTATCTTAACTCCTGGTTCTGCTCTCCCCTGCGGCTTGTTGCGGCAGCGATCTCAAGAGTCCCAGCTCTGGATCCGAGGTCTCCCTCACCCCCATGTTGTTGTCAGGCTGTAAAGGAATGATTTGGCAGGAGACAAATAGTTTTCTTATGAAGAAAAGAGAAAGTGATTTCCATTTGCTGTGAAAGGAGTATTGGGGTTTTCAGGATGGATTCTTTAGTGAATTGGGACCTCATGAATACAAACAGTAAGAATTCTAGCAGTTATCGAAAAAATCAGTTGCACATCTGTATGTTAAGTTGGGTATGCTAACCAAGTATTATATCTGCCATATGATACGCTTCTTACTGTTCATTTAGGCTTCTGAAAACTGTTTAACTGATTCCTTCTTTGCAGTCTGACTTCAGAGTAGATACTGGGTGCCTGCTCTGGAGCTAGGTTCACCTTGTTGCCTGTGCTTCGCAGCAGAGTTGTTTGGAAATCTGTTAGCTGCTGCTTTAAAAGAGACTTTTCCACTGTGACCTATAACAAGTTTCAGATTTTCTTATATGCTTCTGTAGGAAAAAGTTAAAACCAAATTATCTTCTTTTCACTGAACGTGGATGACATCCACAGTCACCATTTCCTGCCTCCAGCTCTGCTGTGTGGCCTGGATTGGTTTGATGCAGGTGCTGGTGGTGGGAATGCCCTCTGGTGGCTTCTGCAGCTGAGAGGGCTGCGGGACGTGCTGAGGAGTCAAGGGCAAGTCATAGTGAAGATTGATACATCCAGAAAGGAAAATAAGTTTTGAGCATTTTTTGCTGGTTGCTTTCTAGTTCCTCTTTCTCTTTCTGGATTAAATCCCAATCCTTCCTCCCCTTTGGAAAAAGTTCTCGTGAATTCAAACACCAGATAGTAACTGGGTATCTTGTATATCTCTAGATCCATAGCAACTTGCCATGGAGTTTTATAAAATAATGTTTTTTTCCTGTATTTTCTTTCTAAACAAGTAGTAAGTGGAAGAGATGTACTTGCTTGCGTCACTAGAATAATTTTTTGGTTTGTGCGTATGTTACTGGTTTTTGTTTTGGTGAGGGTGTGTGCTTTTTTTTTGGTGTTTGGGTTTTTTTTTTTGTTTGTTTCTTTTTTTTGGGGAGGGGGGTTTAAAGTAATTTTTTTTTTTTAAAGCAGTGGAGTCAGGACTTTTAAACTTGTCCTCTGCTGTGTCTGCAGTTTGCCACTGGGATAACCTGAAAGGGAAATGCAGATGAATGAATGCACATGACTGAAAAACAGAGGAACATGGTGGAGCTGCAGGACATCGTGGCTCCATTCCCTCCCTGGCACCTGTGGTGGCTCTGAGCGGAGCCAGTGCCCAGTGGTATCCCTGGAGAGGGCCTTCCCAGCCTGCATCCCATGGCCCCCTTGCCATCGGCATGTTTCCAGGCTTATTTTTAGCTGCTGATTTAACAGGCGTGTGGCAGATATGGCATACTCTGAGCAAAATGGCAGCCAGCAAGGCATGGTGACACCTCTCCCAAGATCCTGGCAGGATTTCAGCCATCCAAGTAATGTGTCGGCTGGTACTGGGTTACGGCATGGTCTCAGGGCAGACCTTGCCTGATGCCACCTGAAATGTTCCCTTGTCTTAAAGCAGGGGTTAAGGACTTGACATGCCTTTGATGTAGTGAAGAGTTGTATTTATAGCTTTTAATTTTTAGAGTGGAATTGAAGGAAAAAAAAAAAAAGTATTTTGCAGAGTGCAGAGGCTCCGTCCCAGGTCTTTTCCTTCTTCTCTGGTCTCCCAGTGTCTGCAGAGCCAGCTGAGGTGGTGTAACTGGGCTGTCCCCTGCTGAGGGTAGCACGGGCAGCTTGCCAGAAGCCAGAGAGCTGTACAGAGTCTGCACATACATGGCACAGGATTTCAATTAGTGATAAGTACATGCAGGGTGGGTTTTTTATAGGCTGCTGTGAGTGTGCGCAGCACTTTTCAGCAAAAGCAGGCAAAATATTCTTTGAGGCTTTGGGGAAAATTAGTGTCTACAGGAACAAAGTTTCATAGAAACAGGGTTTAAATTCTTAGTATTTGGCTTCTTTTTTTTGAGAGGACTGTACATGCTGTGAAATGCATAATGCCTGATAATAGTCTCATTTTGTTGTTGTTTGCATTTAGAATGGGGAAAGTCTATTCATAAAAGTAACTCTACCAAAAAGGCTTGCACAAGTACTTGCTTGCTAATGCACGGCTGAGTGTGGGGTCCCTTGGCAGGACTTTCTGCAGGCCCTGGGCAAGCTATTCCTGACCCACAAGACCAGGATCCAGGTCCAAGCAGCCCCTGACCCAGCTCCGGCTGGCACTTGCCTGCCAGGTCACCTCAGGTGGCTTCCCCTCTTCAGGATGTGCAGCTCCCCTAAAGCTGTGGGGCAGGGGAAGGATGCCAGCCTTTCTTCTGTTGGGCACTTAAATACATTTAACAAAAAAATCGATGTAATTTCAGGTGTGTTACTCAATGAAGTCATCCTTCGGCTTGGTTGAAGAGGAATTCTGAACAGTGTCGTAGATGAGGGATTAAGAATGACTTTTACTGTGGTTTTGTGGCTTTTCTCCTTATTTGATCACTTTGGTGAGGACTGGTAAAAATCCTCATACTTGCTGCTGCAGTTTGCCTCAACCCATGCTGGTTTGGATGTGGCGCATGTGGAATCAGAGGATGGGGAGCTCATTTTATCAACGTGAGTGTTAAAACTCTCCTTCATGGGAGCTGTGGGAGGTTGTTTGCCTCTTTAGGAGGATGCAGGTTGGATTTGCTTCCTCCTCCTTCCCCTGAAAAATACAGGGCAAGGGTTTGTGAAAATACACATGTAAATATATATTTTAGGGAATAGAAATAAACTTAAAAGAAAACAAATAGGCACATGCAACTTGAAGAGTTTTCCTGGTTTCCATGCCGTTGTCCACTTCCTGTATCTTAAATGCCTGTGCTCCAGCCAGCTCATATTTCTTGTGTTCGGCTTCCTTTCCTGGCAGAACTGAACTGAACTCTTTGCAGGTCCTTCCCAGCTTCAGCCAGGTTTGGCAGGAGGAAGGGGTTGAAAGAGCTAGGGGTGGGGGGAACTTGAATGTGGTGGGTGCTGGGAGGAGGAAGGGAGCTGGTGGAGGGGAGGCTGCGGTGTGTGTGTATCTCTGAGCTGACCTGCAGCACTGGAGGTGGTGTGATGGCTCCCCACCAGCAGATAACTACCCCTGTTGCTTTTTAATTGAGCATGGAGGATGCAGCCATGAATCTGTAGAAAACCTGGCAACTGCTCTGCTGTTGGCTGCATGCTGCTGTTTAATTCTTAACCCGCTCTGTTGTTAAATTCATTTTTTGTCTCTTCTAAAGCCCTTTTTCTTTATGCTCAGTGTCCCCCTGTCTGAAGGGCTCTCCGAGTGGACTGGCTGCCAGTTTCTGCCAGGCTCACCATGTACTCCCCTCCACCCAGCAGCCTCCAGGGCAGCTGGCTTGCCCAGCTCCACTGCGGCTGCGGGCCGGCATCATTAAAATCAAAGTGTTCTGCCTCTGCTCTTTGAACCATTGATGTGTTGAAAGAAAAAGAGCATGTCTCATGAGCCACCTTTGTCTAGACTTGCAGAGTTACCTGGTGTAATGCTGAGGAAAATGCTGGTGTAAGCTGTTCAGCCCCGGGAAGCGCGCATAGGGGCTGAGGAGGAAGGACAACATCGCTTGTGTCCTGCAGCCACCCTCCTTGAGAGCAACAGACCCCTCTGAGCTGTCTGTTTTAAACTTCCTATACTGGATGGCTCAGTGATCATGCTGTGTATAACTTAAGTTCATCATGTTTCCAGCATAACTGTTGGAGGTTAAATACTGGCAATTGTTAAGAATGCATTGATGTGCATCAAGAATGATAAAGGCAAAGTCACTTGGTATATGGATGTTTGAAACTGGGAGTTTCACTCCCGGAGGTTAAGTGGTGAGCACTGCTTCATCCCTTCTCTAAGAACAGAAGTTGAGTACTTGGATTCAGAATTTTTTGGTCATTTTAACTGATGGTGAAGCAATTACTGAAATGTTTCTCATATTCTGCAAAACAAATCTATGTCAGGAAACAAATATGGAAGTAAATGGCTTGGCTTTCATCACCAAGCACTTAAGCAGTCTGCTAATGATTTGAAAAGGCAGCAACAGAAGATATCTGAAAGAAAAATGGCAATATAAAATTTGTTTTTAAGTTTCATCTGCTTCAGTAGAATTAAATCTGAAAAATGAAGACTAATACTTCCATGTAAAAAGAATGGTAATGGCTCAGTGCCTTGGTCAAGGAGAGTCACTTTGTTTTGAACATACTACTTGCTGCTGCTTTCAACTGAAATACTATGGCATGTGATTATCCAGAGAGTTTTGATAGGAACCAAGTAGCACAGGACTGACAAGCCCTTCTGAGTCATCCAGCCCTGCTTGTTGGGTTAAATCCCAGTGAAGATTGACTGTAGTTAATCTCTATTCCTTCGTATTGGTGATTGGTTAAATGTAGAGTTTAAGAAACTGTGGGGGGGAAAAAATATCTTCTTTTCAGAAGCCTGTTAAAGAATTCTTTTTTTTTTTTTTTTTTTTCCCACCATAAAACCCCCGAAGATTATCTTTTCCTGTAAAGACCAAGTATCCTGGAAAAGATTTGAAATGCACAGGAGAATTCACTGCTTTACTGTGTTAGAGGCAGCATGTTCCTTTGCTGGAAACAGCCTGTTTTCGGGCAAGATGTAGTTACCTGTCTTCAACAGCAGGGACATGAAGCTGGGCTGCCGAAAGGAAACCCCCTCTTCTGAGAGTGGTGTCTCCCTTAAACACATCTTGATTTTGCCATCTAGCAATTGTTTCTGCAGGTTAAAGTTATTCCAAGTTATGCCCAAAGCATATGTAGTTTTACAGACCTTTACAGTTCATAATAATTTAGCTTTTTAATACCATGTTGAAAGAAGGTCTCTTCTATTTTACATGCCTGCTTGGTACTGAGAGGGTTCTTGGTTTTGTAGTAGCATGCTTCCATATATGCACTGTAGTTGCATGTGGTGTTTCTGTGACTTAAAAATAATTAAGAAATTGCAGTAAATTTATGAATGTTTTAAATTAAGGAAATGACTTGGGAAACAAGACAGCAAGAAGGAGACCTTGGTTGCTTTGCATTTTGTATAAGGAATTGATGAAAGGCATTGCTAAATGCTGATTTTGGGGTGGTTATGTGTCTTAAAACTAAGACAACAGTGAAAGTGTACACAGCTCTTATGGCTCTTTTTTTTCTGCAGCACTACAATGGTAGATGGAGTGATGATTCTTCCTGTGCTGATCATGATGGCCTTTCCCTCCCCGAGCTGGCAAGGTGAGTGATGTGTGTCATGGTGCTGTGGGAGAGCTGGGTTCGAGCAGTGGCTCAGCTGCTGGAGCCGCTGGGCATGGCTCCATGGCACCCCACTCGCCTTTGTGAGCTGACAGCATGCATGAGCTCCTCTCGGGTGCAAGAGGTCTGCTTTTCCATTGGAAGTTGCTTCAAAGGACATTTTTTGCCCATTTCTGTATAAAAGTTATAGCACGTGCAACTGGCATAGGCCTTCCTAGGGCTGGGGCAGGTGGGGTGTGGGAAGCCTTATTTGAACAGCAAATTATTCAGTATGTAACAAGTAGGTCTTTCTAGCCCATGGGCTGAGGTGCAATTGTGTTGCGTTCTCATAAAGTAAAGGTTTTTTTAATGTGGGAATACTCTTTGGAATACTTAGTATGGTGTTTGATAACTTTTCCATGGTTGTTCCAGTAAGGTCTCTGGATATGGAAAGTGACTACTTCATTAGTTTTTTACATACTTACATGCACATCGAGGTTTTATGACAACAATGTGTTTAAGATTTGCCCCAGCAAAATGAGGGAAGGGTATTTCCACGGCCATGGAGAGGCAAAAATGATTCATTTGAAGGTGGTCTGGATGTTTTGGGAGTTGACCTCCTGAAAGATGCATAACTGCTACTTTGCAAACAGCCTTTTAAAAATGCTGAATAAAGGTTTTCTGCAAGTAACTTGGTTTTCTCACTTTTAAATTTTAAGTGACTTGAGAGGTGTGTCTAGCATTTGTTACGGCATATCTATCCTCTTATTTACCTTGTGAAATACCTATCAGAACTACTCTGCTGAAATGCATTTATCTTCAAATGTTGATGCAAATAATAAAAGGCAGAGTATGTTAAATGAAATGTTAGAATGGATGGTGGAAGGCCAAGATTAAAAATGCGTGGAGGTCTAGTGGTTGACTTCTACGAATAGGAAATCAACACAAAATTTAAAAAGGGAGGAACGTTGGATTAGTGTTTGTCAGAATATCTAAAACTGCTTATGTTATTGAGACAATATTATCTTGAAATAAAGTTTGGTAGCAGTCGTCACAGTGTACCTTCTTATCGCTCTTGAAGTGCAGCTATCTGCTTCTCAAACATTTGTTTTGGCTTTCAGAGTTGCTTATATTAAAAAATCTTAAATCACATGCCTTTCACATCCTTAACATGAAGAGCAGTAGATGAAGAGAAACATGCGGGGAAAAGGTGCCTGTTAATGTCTGAAGATCTGGTTAATTTCTCTTGTTTAACAAGAGGAATCAGACACTTGTGCTGCCTGCGCAGTGCAGCCTGTAGGGCAGCATTATCAACCCACCCTACAATTCTAAAGGTACCATGCAGGTGTTCATACCCTAGTGATTTGACCTGACTGCTTAAAAAAATGAAAGTAGTTTCTAGGGCTTCAGTGTTATCTTTCTGTTGAAAATATGCCCATAAGTGATCAGCAAGAAAAGAGTCATTAAATCCATGCCAAGAGTTTTTCTTTTCCTGGGACTGTGAGCTAAGACTTGGAAGTGCAGGATCATACCTCGCTCAGCTGGAGGAAGGGTAGACCTGGGCCAGATGTGCGTCTGGAACAGGCTTTGGATGGAGTTTGTGTGTAGGGCTGGAGCGTGTGAGTGGAGATGTGCAGATGATGTGTTCTTGCTGTCTGTCTGCCTGTGCTGACTGGATGTGTGCAAAGAACAGTTTCCTGTTTGTGATGTGGAGCTGCCATGCTGAGGGAGAGCTTGTCCAGTAGCATTTCATATAGATTTCTGTGTTTGGGCCTGCGTTTCTCTCCCACAGTGATAGAGCTCCTGTTTTCAAGGGAGAGCATGCCTTTGGAGATCCTTTGAGGGAATGGAAGTTGGTGCTCTGCTGCCTGTGAACAGGCCACGGAGGTGGGGCTGGTGCGCCCTGACCAGTGTGCTTTCCCATGTGCTTTTTCTGAATGCTTTCAAAAGTTGATGTTTTGGGGTAGAACACTGATTTGTCTTCCCTTTTCATAAAACAAGAAGTTAAAAAACTTTATGATTTCCCCTCCCCCCCCCATCTGTTTTATAACAGACCAGTCTATTTCCTTTCACTGTGATTTGGACCAGTTGGTTTCTTTGTGGGTCTGGATTTTTTTGGGGTGTTAGGTTTTGGTTTTGTGGGGTTTTTTACATTTTTAGTGAGTGAAAAATGTCTGGGCATAGCTTTGGGTAGCATTCAGAGGCAGATTGACTATTTCTACATTGCTGCTAGGCTTCAGAAGGTGAGATTAAACATGATCCGTCTTTAAAATAAGCAACCTACAGCCCAACAAAAAAATCAAACAATGTGTAGAATTCTAAGTGCAGAAACATATCACTTCCCGTCTTGAGTGTCCAGAAAATCCTTTAAAGGTTTACTGCAGTGCTTACTTCTGTGTTATTTCTTTATTAGCCCTGTAAAGTGGGGAAAGAGGCTTTTCTTCATTTGCCAAGAAACCAAGCTCTAAGGCAGAGCACTTTCTAAATAATGCAATGCCTTTGCTTAAGAGGGAGGTTTGTCACTTACTGGTGACTGTGCACAATAGAGTTTCCTGATCCTGATGGTCATGTCGGGAGCATGGTGCAGGAGGTGCTGCTGCCCTCTCTAGTGATGGTGGGGAAGGCATCTGGACCATGCTCTCCTCTGGCTGCCTCAGCTTCCCTGCCAAACGCAGCCTCACTCTTGGGTATGAGGAGTGGGCAGACTGGGAAGTGTCTCGTGTCACACCACGGCCAGGAAGTGTTTGGGAGCTACTGGAACTCCAGAAGCTGCTGTGTGGCTGATGGGAAGCTGGCTTTGGGAGCAACTCTGTCCCCAGCAGCTGGGCTCGGGCAGGGTGTCCCTCTGCAGAGCTGGGCGCATCTGCCCAACCTTGCAGCTTTATAACTGATGGTCAGTGGCCATATCACTTGTGCTGCTTCTGGTTTTGGGGGTTTTTGTAAGATGGAAGACAGTAAGGCTAAACAGCTGTTTCTTGGTACTGGAAACCTCAAAGACGTTTGTTAAATTAATAAATCCTATATAAAAATCAATGATTATAGGCTGCCCGGAGGAGTGGTGGAGTTGCCATCCCTGCAGGTATTTAAAAGATGTGTAGATGTGGCACTTAGGGTCATGGTTTAGTGGTGGACTTGGCAGTGCAAGGTGGACTCAATGTTAAGAATCTTTTCAAATGTAAATGATTCTGTGATTGTTATGGTTGTCGTGTAATGCTTGTTACTGTACACATAGAGAAAATAAAACTCAGAATTGAGCAGGCATCTCTACAAACTTCTAATTTGCTGTTTCCCTGAAATGGCTAAGAATCATAAAGGGAAGCTATCCACCCAAAAAGAACTAATGTACAGTTAAATGGACTCTGAAGATACTGTAATTTTTTTCAGGTCTGCTTTCCTTCATCTTCAATTCATTGTGATATGAAGCCCTGGCAAATTCCATCTCTTCCCCCCATCATAGTTACTGAGAAAATAAGTTAATATTGCTGCTTTGAAATATTCTGGCCTTTGAGCATGAAGTCTCTTTCATTCCACTAGAGATTTCAGCAGTTCCCTGAAATAAGGCTTCCCGGTGAACTGTAACCTTTCTGGTTTGATTTCAGGGTTTTCCATTTGGAAAGTGTGATCCCACTCAAAGCCTAGCAGCAAGCCTGCAAAAGGGACAACAGCCATAGTACAGCTCTGAGAGGTCTCGGGTTGGGAAGCTGGCTCCCAGTGGCTCTGAGGACTGGGACTGGCTGTGCGTGCCCGAGGTTAGCCGATGACTGCAGTGTCTGTGCATGTTCAGTATGCGACTAGTAAGGCACGGCGCCTTCCTGCTGCACAGCTGTGGGATGGGCTGGAGGAGAGCAACCTGATGGAGCTTCTCTGCCCACTAGTTAGTGACGGAGGTGTTGCTCCTTTTTGCTTTGCCTCACTCCTTGGTAAAGAAGAATAAATTATAAAGTCATGTCTTGTTGAGCAAAGGACTGGTTTGTTTAAGGCTCATTTACCTCTGTCCATCCTTGGCCACCTGCCTCTTTTTATTATTTTTTTTTTTTTTTTTTTTCCCCCCAGCCACATAGTAAGAGGTCTTGTGGTGCTGTGTAGGTTATCCCTCTGAACACTCACTTGCAGGCATGAGCTAAATGTGTATTCTATCTGTGTAGTAGGATATACTAATCTTTATCTGTGAGGTGAAGTTTAGTACTGTGAAGAGCAGGGAGTGGGACTTGGTGATCCTTATGGGTCCCTTCCAGCTTAAGTTATTGTATGATTATGTGAAATTTTCAAAGCAAAAGGTATGCAGTGGTGGTGCAATGATGTGATACTGTTAAAGCCCTACTTTAAAAGGTACATGTCATGTAATTAGAGACTGTGTCTTCAGTAAGAAAATTTAGACTCTAATTTTTAATTTTTTATGCTTTTAAAAACTACTTCAGTGTTTGACACACAAAGTTAACACACTGTCACATAGTTGACATAGGCCTTTTTCAAAATCAAAGGTAGTTAAAGAAACTGTGTTGCTGTAATGCAAATAAGAAAAGGAGGCTGAGTGCCTATTTTAATAGTTTTTCAATGGAAAATCATGGAACTGCTGAGGTTGGAAGTGACCTCTTGAGATCATTTAGTCCAACCCTGCTGGTCAGACAGTGCCAGCTGCAGCAGGTTGCCCAGGTCCAGTCAGGTTCTGCATATCTACATAAGGTGGGGAATGTACACGCTCTCCAGGCAGTCTATTTCAGCGAATTTTTTTTGTGTGTTCAGATGGTATTTCTTAATTTGTGTCCATTGACTAATCGCTCTTCTAAATGTGAAGAGATCATATTTAGAAATTCAGATGTGTGAATCAAAATTCAGATGTGTTACCAGAAATACGTGTAGTGTATTGCTCCTTGGAAAGAAGTTCGGTGTTTTCCAAACCGTTAACAAAGTTCACAGATTGGTAACTGGTTGGGTGACAAACTTCACACAGAAGTAACTAACTTTGTTTCTTTGCACCTGTAGGTATTCTCGGAGCCTCATGGTTCAATGCCCCATGGGTTCTGTCTGGGGCTGTGTGGAGTGTCTTGGTTCTTGTTCTGTTGAAATACTAACGAGGTAATTAGGGTCAGCGCTCTTAGTTGTTGACTTTCACGAAGTGAATAAGCAAAAAAAAAAAATAAATAATAAAGGAGCCTCAATTTTGACACTTTCATAATAATGAACTAATAAACCAATTAATGACAAGTTAATGCAAATTTCTATCTTTGTGTGTGTGTGTGCACAATATATATGTGCCACAAGTGCAGCAGTGAGCCTCTGTATTATGAAACAAAAAGTATATGCAGCAAACATGTTTAAGTAATGGAAGCATTCTTAAGCTTGGCTGCTTGCCTGCTTGTGTTGTCTGGCTGCTGTGTAAATAGCTGCACTGACAGCCTTCCATGCCTAGAGCTGTTATTGAGCTGATACTTACCTCTGAGCCTGTGTGTTAGGGGAGTTGATGTGTTTCATCCATAACCTCTTGATTGTAACTGGGCTGTGGCATTTGCTGGTCTTGTCTGTCCTGCAGATTTGCTTGCTCATGAGAGCCATGGAGAAGTATCATCACCCAGTCCGGCTCTGCCTCTGCTGTGGATTTGCCTTATGCCAACAAAGCTCTGCTCTGCAAGTGCATCTGGCTTCACTTTGGGGAAATACGGCTCAAATATCCAGCCCTTCACAGCTGGCTTTGTGCATGGGAGAGTGCTTTGTTGATGCAGTACAGTGTTTAGCTTGTACATGTTCACTGAAGCATCACCCTGTCCGTTTGCTCTCAGGTGTCTGACCTGCTGCTCTGTCTCAACTGACGGCCCACAGAGACAGGAGAGGGAGGACAGGGTCAGGGCTTTGGCTGGTTCTGCAGCCTGAATAAGCCTCGCTGTTGGGATAAAGCCCAGCCTGTTTTTTAAGCGAGTGTGGCACTGCAGGAGCATTAATAAGGGAAGGGCTGACCAGTGCATGGTAATAATACTGTTGAGTTGGAAAACCAACTAAGAAAAGAAAGGAATGGTTTAGGCATAAGGAATAATAACAGTCATCAATGGAAGTGTCTCTGTTTCCAGTCTAGGAGTTCTTTACCAGAAATGTTTCATTTTTACAGCTAATTGATCTGTATTGCCCCATGGACACATCAGGATCTGCGGCAGTTCACATGTATATAGTCAGTGTTACTGTATCTTCTTGCTCTATTAAATGGATCCAGAGCCAGTGTATCATGTTAGATCACTCACCCTGACTTCAGTCTAGGACAGGCTTTCCAAAATACAGCTAACATGTTTGGAGTTCCAGTGCCCTAGTTCATTGCTTGTAAGGGGTATCAGGCTTGCTCTGAGTGGACTGATCCATTGCCCTGTGGCTGTGCAGTTGCTTCCTGGTGTGTTTGAGGATTGCTGAGCTCCTCCAAGAGGTTGCGCCTGAGGGGAGGTGTTTCTTCTGGGGAAGGCTATCCTTGCTGAAGGCACAGATCTTGTGCTTTCAGGCAGTTGTGACCATGCCTCCAGAGGAAGTAGGGTCTTGGCTTTGAATGCTGGTGGTAGTTGCAGCCAGATGGACCAAGATTAAGGGCTTGTATGTTACAATACCAGTTGTGTTTTATTGCTGCTGTTGTGGGAAGAAAAGGAACAGATTTTGATTATAGGAATGTTTGGAATATTTTTTAAGTTCCACAAAATTAGTGAAGTTCCTGGTGCAGTGCAGTACTTGAAATCAACGTGACAGACACTGTTCAAGATTCTTTCTCTAATTTTGTTTTGTTAGCAGTTCAAAGATGAAAATTTATATTTGTGTATTTGTTCATTGTGGAAGAAGAGGAGGAAAACAAAGCAGGAAACAAACTGAGTTATATTCCCAGTGGGCAAACTGTAATGATAGGCTTGAAAAAGTCCAATATGTGGTATGCTTAGTTCCTGTTTTAAGAGCATCCACTGTATTTGTGGCTGGAAATTTTTCTTGTGTGTTAGAACTGAAAAGGAGAATGTAAATATGACTTAAGTTGACATAAATGGTGTGTGTGTGCGTGCACAGGATGTGTGTGACAGAGGACTCTTTCACTGCCTCAGCCCTCTGTGTGAGTGCACATGGCTGTCTACCACTTCAGGTACCTGCATTTTCCAGGAAACTGAAGAAGTCCCAGTGTTCTCCATTAGTTTGTTGATAGTGGTGTCCTCTCCTTCAGGGACTGGAGTGAGCCAGCGCTACATGTTTAAAGGCAGGTGCTGTTCCTAAAAGTGACATTGTGCAGTTCTGCACAGGAAAAGCAGGTTTCTCCCAGCTAGCCATCTCCAGGCATTTTGCGGAGGATACTTACAAGTGTAGTATCCTGCTCCATACATTCTCTTTAAAGTTCATTCTTTTATTTAGCTGAAGCATCTGGCATTGGAAGGGACATGGTGTAGCTGCTGCTAGTGTGTGCTGCTGCTAGCCTTTTTATCTCTATGGTTACTCAAACTTGCAATATACTCCCCAAAGGCTTGTCTTCCTGGGAAAGTAGGGCCAGATTTATTTCTCAAGCAAGGTAGTTAAACCCACTAAATCCTGTGTAGGTATGTCCACTGCAAATTTAAATGGCCTTAATTTGATTGAAATAATTTATGAAATGCTTGGGAATGTTTTTATGTGGAAATAGTTAATGTGGTTTAGCATATCTGTTTTAAATTTATATTGTTTTGTTAGGGGAATTTTTCCTCTGCTGAGCATCCTTGTGTGGATAACCCTCTCATATTGCATACCTGCAGTAGTGGATGTGTGAAAGGTCATGTAAAGTGTCACTAAACTCTAGAATTTGAGTCCTTGGAGTGGGCAGATAGCACTGGTATTTCTTAGATGGTGCAAGCTCATATCTGTGTCCTACTGCAATGGTTAAATAACTATCATTAGCTCCTACTTGGTGGTTCTTCAGCATTAGCTGCAAGTAATATTTCTTCCCTTAAACAGAACACTTTATTGTCTAATGATTTCGTTATCTCTATATAACTGAAGCGATTAAGAATACAACAGTGGTTTTCTTTCCTCAACTCTTCCCTTTTACAGATGAACCCTATGAATGTGTGTGTGAAGGCATGTCCTGTGGGAATGGAGATCGATGCCAAGGCCAGCAATGTTTTGCTTCCCTGAGCATTAATGATGGTGCTAAGGTTTACCAGAAAGGCTGCTTCCAAGTCTATGAACAAGGGAAAATGACGTGCAAAACACCCCCGTCTCCTGACCAAGCTGTGGAATGCTGCCAAGGATACTTGTGCAACATGAATATCACTGCGCAGTTGCCTTCCTCTAAAGGTGAGAGGCTTATTAATAGTGAATTTGGAGAAAGAAAAGTTTTGCTTTTGTGTGATGTGAGATGGTTTCAGCACTAGCCAAAGTAAGGCTTTAGTCAATGCAGTAAGGCCCTTTTGACTTTGTTCCTCACCCTGAGGTCCACTGGCACATGTCTGTCCACATGTTGCATGGTCCGTATGGCTGGACGAATGATAGTGGTTAAAGTGTGCAGTCAGGCTTGAGTTACTGCCTGTGAGTGAACTGCTCAGTCACAGGTGGGTTTGTTCTCAAGGGTCAGGATTGTTATGTCTGCTCTGCAGGGAGTTGCTGTGGTAGTATCCTCTGTGTGAGTGCACACTTGTAGCTCTGGCTGTGTCACAGACTCTCTTTCAGACTAGATGGCTAGCAAGTGTTGGTGTCAGTGCTACTGCTTTTAAAGAGTTTCTCTGGAAATATGTAATTTATTTTTTTTTTTCCTCTCTTATCCTCCCCCACCCCCCTTTTCCCCTTCTCTCTCTTTTCCAAGGGCAAACCTTTCAAGGTGAAGCTGCAGGTTACAGCATGGAAACACTAATCATCGTTATACTGGCTCCTGTGGTAGTGTTAATAGTTTTTTCAGCAGTAGCTGTGCTGGTCATCCGGAGAATACAGAAAAACCATATGGAGAGGCTCAATTCTAGGGATGCAGAATATGGCACAATTGAGGGACTCATTGCATCAAATGTTGGAGACAGCACGTTGGCAGTAAGTAACCAGCATGTATGGTGAAAATTCATGTGAGCTTCCTTCGCTTCTGAACTTCCCTCTAGTACCCTCCAGACATGGCCACGTCAATAACAGGACCCTTTGCTGCCAGGGATGCCACTTAGTACCAGGACTTATGTAGCGACATTCCTGTGCTCGCGAAGGTATAGTTTAAATGAAATTTAACCAAAAGATAGTTTTCATAAATATAGCTCCTTTGACCTGCAGAATTGTTATAAACTAGTCAACTGTTTGTTCCTAGAAGCAGTGTCTAAACACCAAAATGAAGAATGCCTGACTGCTGCGTAGCCTGAAGTGGTATGAAAGGTGTAGAAATGTATTGCGTCTTTGAGATATGAAAGATAGCCTGTAAGGTTGGAAAAGATGTGGTGCTGGGGGAAGAAGAAAGTACGGGTAGTTTAAAACTTCAAACCCAACTCTCATTATCTTAACAGAAGGGCTTTTGGATGACTAGGAAATTGGTGAAATTTTATTGATGGAGAAGCGGTAGGAATTTTAAGAAATGAGAACTGCTTACTCAAAATTGTTTTTTAAAAATATGTTCTTGTTCATGCAGTCTCTAGAAAATGAAATGACGTGGGGAAGTGTTTGCGTTTTAAAGACTTAATGTATCTTACCCTTTCAGTGGGGGCCAGTGTTCTCAAGCAGCTTTCCCATGCTGTGTCTTAACTGAGCAAGTAAGTCTGCAGAGGCAGCTTGAGTGTTTGTTTCCAAAACCAATGAAAAGAGAAGTTTTCTCCTCCTTGTATTTCTAAGGTGAAATCTCTTCATTAGGAGTTTGGAAAACATTTTCATTTTGGTGCTTTCCCACCCTAATGTGCTTTTACTGCAGGGCTGAAAATGGGCTAAAGAAAAATGGTCCAAACCCCAAATATTTTTTTTTTTTTTTTATAAAACATTACTAAATACATCATCTGGGTATTTTCTTTCTGTGTTTTTGGCTGTGTTCCTCTCTGTAGGAGGAAGAAACTGAAATGGGTATTTGTTTAAGTGTAGAATTGCCTTCAGTATTTTCCTTAGAATAAAGTGTTAGTTACCATCAACTAGGGAAGCAATTTTGACTATGTCCAAAAAATACTCCAGAAAGCGGTTGTACCTTTTTACCTGAAAATTGACAACTGCTTTGCAGGCCCAGCTATGGAAATTTATTAAAAGAAACATCCATGGGACTCCTCAAGAAAATGAAGTATTTTAGGCAGCTGGAAACTATTTCTTGCATCTCTTTGTTTTGAGGCAGTGATGCTTCTATAAAATACTGCTGTGAATAAGTGCTGCAGGGGTCACATGGAAAAGCCTTTCATTCACAAGGCAGTACATCCTGACAAGTAAGTTTTCAGGGTTTGAGATGGCTGGTAAGGGATACTGCTGAGGCAGGGAACATTCCTTTTTTTAAGGACAAATAAGTTAAAACTGAGTTACCAGACTTATGGTGATCCAGATGCCCCAATATACACTTTTGAAACAGCCTATGTAGGGAACAAGTAAGTAAATCAGTGCTTCAGTCAGGAAGAAGAGCTTGGTTATCTTAAGGAGGTGTGGGGTGTGATGGAGATGCACAGTGTGGCAAGGGATAGGAGAGGATGGATGGGAATCGGCTTGTTTGCCTTCTGCAATATGGTAATGGGAAGGCATCAAAATTAGCATGTAAGAGCAGGGATAAATATGAGGAAGGTGGTTCTTAACACAGTGTTAATGGAACCAGTGGAACTCCTTACCTGATGATTTTTCTAGGTGCTACAGGTTTGTATACATTCAAAGAGCAACAGGATGAAAAGATATATAAAACAAATATCAAAAAATCCAGCTAAGGAAGTTCCTTAGCTCAGTGTGCTTGGAGACTGGGGGAGCATTAGAGGAAAATATCCTGTATGTTAAAGCATTCCCATATTCACTTATAATTCACTCCACATTTAGTATCCAATAGTCTAATATCCTAGTGCCCCTATATAGTTCCATTTATCTAATATTCCTGTGTCTAGTACTCCAATTTGCTGCACTGGTAATACGCTAATAAAGGGCATGGGTTTTGGGTATGGTCAGAGACAAAATACTGATCTAGAGGGACTTCAGGGTGGCTATTCTGGTAAGAGTTTTGGCTTCTAAATGCTAGCTTCCTTAGTAAGATGGAGCAAGGGAAATTGCCTTTGAGCTTAACGTGTCCAGACACTTCATGGGACTGCAGTATCAGCTGTGGTGCAAACTGCAGCAGCTTTCTGTTGCTGCCCTGCTAGATTGCTTCAGCTTGGGCCTAGATAAACTATACTTGGTAATCTTTTTTCAATGCCTTTGGGTTTCTTTAATTAACCCAAAGGCCTGATTCTGTGTTACTATTGAAAACCAGCCAGTTTTGATGTGTTCACCATGAATTAGGCATGTGTGCAATTGTTTATCTGTCTTCAAGCACTGACTTCCAGCTCTTAACTCTTATCAGTGCAAGACCATTTCCATTCCATTTGCAAACGTTTTGCACATCAAGTCATTTAATGTTACTTGGAAACGGTGATAAAACCTGAGAAGAATAAATCAAAATTCTTTTAAAAAGAAAGTGGAGAAGTTGCTAACTGTAAAGGCTTGGTCTGATGGAGCTGGTTTGTGTTCGGCTGTCAGACACTCTAGCTTTACGATCGGTGTGCCTCTGGTGTGCATCTTGAGTGCTGGTGATGAGAGGGGGAAAAAACCACAGATAGTTTCTTGTTTCTGAAAGTTAATCTAAACAGTAAGTAGTCTTTAAATTCCAGATTTTTCTTTTCCATTGTGTGGTTTAAATTGCTGGGTTTGTTACACATGAGATTAGTTTACATTTAGGATTAGTCTCCATAGTGTAGCAAATGCTTGAAGCACTAAGCTTCCTAATGGGGAATGGAAAGGGCTGTGGCCTCTTCAAATCTTGTTTTTACAGTCATTGCAGATAAGTTTAGGGTGGGTTTTTTTTGGTTGGTTGGGGTTTTTTTTTTGTGTGTGTTTGTTTTTTTTTTTTTTTTTGTTTTGTTTTTTGTTTTGTTTTTTTTCTTTCCTTTTTGCCTTCATACAAGCGGGAAGGAAAATGAGCTCTCAGCTTGTATTAAAAAGCAAAATAGCGGTCTCCTGGTATTACATTATCTTTTTCTTGAGCACTCATTAAAAAATTGTTAGAAGAAAGGTTTCATCTGGTTAAAGCCCAGTAGTACAGTTTGCTGGAAATACTAGGAAGTTGATTGTGCTTATGCTTGCCTTTTTTTTTTTTTTTTTTTTTTAAATCCCGTTTTCCTTTGTAAAGAAAAAAACCCAAAACCCTCCAGTAAGGTGGTAGTTAATGCTTTGAAAGTAGTGTGGAAGTCCCAGCCATAAAAGTAGCTGTGTATTAGTACTTTAAAAGGCTAATAGGATTTTAACATTCAATTAGAATCTCAGTCATGGTTTGTTGTTGGTTGTTTGGTTGGTTTTTTGTTTTGTTTTTCTTTTAGTAAGCTTACAGTTTCAAGTCTGGTTTCCATGCACTAAACATTCCCATAAACAGACAAAAACTTTAAGAAAGACTTGTTACAGAAAATTTTCTGGAGTATTGTTGTGGTTTAAGCCCAGCTGGCAACTTGGAACCACGCAGCCGCTCGCTCACCCCCCCCACTACAATGACATGTAGTGATACAGGTTAACCTTCTATCACCTTGTCCCTTTTCAAACCATTTTCAGTTATAAATAACTGTACCAAACTTGAATAGTTTGAGCCAAAACTTTCCATGACTGTTAACTACCACAGAATGGCTTTTTTTTTTT
The DNA here is from genome assembly GCF_000696875.1 of Nestor notabilis. Lineage (NCBI taxonomy): Eukaryota > Metazoa > Chordata > Aves > Psittaciformes > Psittacidae > Nestor > Nestor notabilis. The sequence continues at coordinate 46,165 of NW_009926780.1, forward strand.
TTTTTGGTTTGGGTTTTTTCTTTTTTTTTTTTTTTTTTCCTGGGGGGCTTTTAACATCTAGCATGGTGCAGCTGCCATAGGGAAGGAGGCTTATGACAAGTTATTTGGGTGTTGTCTTTTAAAGAAGTTCTGATTTGTGGCAGAGAATTGAGATTTATCAGAGAACGCCCTGGGTGCCAGATGTGCTTGTGGCTGTTCCTCTCGGGGCTCTGTCTTCAGCCACTTCAAACGCTTGTATAAATCATCTGTTGATGTGAGTCTGTTCCCCCATGGATGCTGCATGGGGCTCTGCATGGAGTCAGGGCACAATTCCTCCCCATGCCAAGGCTGAAGGAGAGCCTGTAGTTTGGGAGTAACAGTTTTCTATCGTCTCAATTTTCTGCAAAATGCATGTGAAAAAGCTGTAACCAAAGCATGCATCTCTCTTCCCCTTTCTGGGGGTGTAGCTTCTGTAGCTACTGCTTTTTGCCCTTCTGTAGAGGATACATCTACTTATTACTCTGTGTCTGCAAATCTTAACCTGGCAGATTTCCTCCATAACGGTGAAGTTAGGGAAGAAAATTTATAAGAAACTGAGTGTTGTCTTTTAAAGGAGTCCTAGGTTTGGGCAGTAAACCAGAAGTTTGCCAGCAGTTCCCACTGTCAATAGCAGAGTGGGGCACGCAGGAGCAAGGCGGTGAGGATTGCTGCAGCAGCTTTCCTCCTGCTCTGCTACAGCTGAAGCTCCCCTTTGCAGGGCTGTGTATTTCTGTAAAACCATGCTTAGACTCTAAAGGGGGGTGGAAAGGAGCGTATAGGCAGTGGGGGTGGGGCCTGAGCTTCTGTGCAAGCTCACCCGCTGGTTCAGCCCTTCCGGAAGGGTTTGGTGTTGGGGTGCTCGCCTGCCACACCTGCTGGAGTATGCTTCAGGGAGGTTCAGTGGGAGAGCACAGCAGCATCCAGGCCTCTAGCCCTAGTGAGGTCAGTGACCTTGATGCACCATTAAAAACTGAGGGAAAACGTCTCCAGAAGAATAGACTCACATGCCTTTCAACAGATGTTTTATACCACAAGCGTTTGAAGTGGCTGAAGACAGAGCCCCGGGAGGAACAGCCACAAGCACGTCTGGCACCCAGGGCGTTCTCTGATAAATCTCAATTCTCTGCCACAAATCAGAACTTCTTTAAAAGACAACACCCAAATAATTTGTCATAAGCCTCCTTCCCTATGGCAACTGAACCATGCTAGATGAACAGTCCCTCAGGAGAAAAAAAAAAAAAAAACCAAAACAAAAACAAAACAAACAAACAAAACCAAACCAAACAAAAAACCCCTCCAAAAAGCCATTCTGTGGTAGTTAACAGTCATGGAAAGTTTTGGCCCAAACTATTCAAGTTTGGTATAGTTATTTATAACTGAAAATGGTTTGAAAAGGGACAAAGTGATGGGAGCTGTGGGTTGTCACCTTTCTTCTTGGCTTACACAGACCCAAATGACGCTCATCTGTAGGTTTTTTGGGGTTTTTTTTCAGCAAAACTGACTCTCCTCCCTATATTGCTTCTGAGAAAATGGCCAACTGGGCACGGAATGTGTGCAGGCCACACAATCTGGATTAAAAAGGTGCTGAAAAAGCAAGTTGTATTGCAGGAATATGTTGGCTTTGTCTTACCATTTCACTTAAAAACTTGCAGCAGTAGCTGTTTCTAGAGTCTGTTTATAGTAAGTAAAGTTCAGTTCTGAATGTGTCTTCTTAATACATATTTATTCATAAGGATTAGTAAAATAGATTTTGAGAGTATCCTATACCAGAGTTTGGTGGGACTGGGACATGACCTTAGTTATAATTAGCAAAAACACATTTGTGTTGCTGTGGCCTCCTGGTCTTCTTTTCTAGGAGGAAACTCCAGGTCGCTGGAAGAATGGGAAAATTCTGAAGGAGTGTTCAAATGTAACTGCTGGTTTTCTTCCTGCTAACTGTATAGGGATGAAAGTTTTGGGCATAGAAGTCAGAGAAAGCAAGTCTATTTCTTTTTGAGGTGGCTCAGATTTTTCCTGTAGTTTTCTGTGTCTTGCAATAAAATGTTGTTGCTAAGCTATTTGAATTAGGTGACATACAGACCTGAGAGAGCATAAGCTAAATAAGAGAGTGAAGTGCTGGAGCAGGATGGAATTTCACCACAGAGGATAGCTTGTGGGTTGTGAGTGAGCTTCCAGGTTCACAGGCAGTAAATTTATTGTAATTTATTTAACAGAACTGCAATGGCCAAATGTAAGATAGAGACAGAATAAGAAATCTGAGAGTGCTTGATTTGTTTGCTGTTCCTTGTTGTTGTTTATAAAACTTCCAAGAGAAAGTGATTATGATGAAGTTACAGTTCCCCTACCAGTCTCGTCTAGGCATGGGATGTTCTCTGACGTGGTAAGATCTTGTGTAAAAGCATCTCTGTCCATGTGTATGGTGATGGCAACAGCATGTCTTGACTCCTAATTGACCTGATGACATCACCAGAGCCATTGAGATACCAATGGGCTTCAATTTAACCTGTCCTGTGAATTGGCATATTTAAATGGGGGGGGTGTGTGGAATTACAGTTTCTCATAGGTTGTAATCTTCTGCTTTTCTTTTTGGACAGGATTTATTGGACCATTCCTGCACATCCGGAAGTGGTTCTGGACTTCCTTTCTTGGTGCAAAGAACGGTGGCTCGCCAGATCACACTCGTAGAGTGTGTAGGTGAGTACAATTCTTGTTTGCATTTAGTGCCAAGTCTTGGCAACAGTGCAGAGAGAAAGCTTTATCTCCATCCTAATCAACTGGTTTTCCTCAGTTGCTTATATAATATACAAAACTTCAGGCTTCAGCTGATGGAACATACTTGGTTTTAGAAAGTGAAGTGAAAAAGTTCCTTTCAGATCTATGCAGAAGAAAGGGGCAAGTGTCATCTGTGCTTTATGACTGAAAAATTTAAGCTCTGTTTAATAAGGTCATTTTAGGAAATACAAATCAGGCTTGTTTGGGCACTTTGTAAACTAAATAGAAAAGCAGGGTCAATTTGAAGTTTGAAACTGTGAAACAAACATGCTCATTAACTAGTGCTCAATTAGATTTAGGATTAGAAAAGAATCCACCTGGATTTGAGATCTGGAGTTGAAGCATCAAGCTAACATGTCATTTTAAAACAAACAAACAAAAAAACACACCTCAAACCCCCCCCCCCCAAAAAAAAAAAAAACAAACCAAAACCCAACCAAACAAAAATCCCACAACTGATTTTGTGCTATTAGAATGGGAACATACAGTTCTCTTGTTCTGCAGTGTTATTTTGGGACACCTTGCAGGCAAGGATATACTATTGCTGCTCTTTTCCCCCTTAAAGAGAAAATATCTCTGGTAATTCTACCCTAAAACTCTTCTGGGTCTTTATTTTTTTTGCAGGACATTTAATTTTAAGGATCCATTAGATTTTTCTTCAGCATATATATGTTATTAATAATGGTAAATTTGAGTATAGTCTTGTTAAGAAGCATTTGGGTTAAAGATACACCAGGGCAGTGACATTGAGATGAGATGCTGTACTGGACCTAAAGAGGTGAGGAAGGTTTGATAATGATTGATCCTAGTAGGAAAACCAGCCTGTGTATGAATATATTTTTATGCTGCCGCTTTAGTGATTTGAACTCAGAACAAGTTAACACTTTCCTGTAAATTACTAGAAGTTTTAATTCATCGGGTGCTAAATCCAGCCTGACTATAACAGATGAATGTGTGAATCTATAGGGACTGGGTCTGCACTTTACCAGTTTCTTTGCTTTTGGCTTATAGTAAGTATTGAGTAGGCACAAGTGTTAATGCTTGCATTAAATCCAAATGTACCTTCTCTGCAGTTTCTTTTCATCAAGAACTGTAGAACATGGTATGCATGATGATTTTGCCTCCAAGAGAGACATCCTTTTGTGCATGTATATGCGTGTGAATCAGTGTGAGTCCCTGGAATTGTGCCTGCTCCCAAGTTAACCCAGGCTAGCACTATTTCCAGAGACCATGTGTTTGAGCCTGTATAGCAGACCAGATGAAAGCACTTATGCAGGAAGTATCTTCTGGGTGGTGGCATTGAGACATCAGTGTTGGGAATCTCTCCCCATTTGGTTGTGTCTGCTGCTTACTCATACATGCCTCTGAAGAACACTGAACAGCAGAGCAGTGAAGGGCAGAACTCAGGTACTTACTGTTGTCCAATCTAGCAGAACTTGTTGCACGAAGCCTGAGGCTGTTCTGTTCAGGCAGTGATGAAAGTGGGAATGATCAGAACTTTTCCAGTGTGCTTTGTCCAGGACATTGCTTTGCTCTTGGCTACTTGATAATTTCATACATTTCTTCTAAGCTGTTTGGGTAAAAAGCCTGGCGTGCAAGCCAGTGTGTCCTGACCTCCACAGAACAGAGGTGGGTTTGGGGTTTTTGTTGGTGGTTTTTTTGGGGGGGTTCTTTTTTGGTTGTTTTTTTTTTTTTGTTGTTGCTGTTGTTGTTGTTTTTTGGTTTTGGTTTTTTTTTTTTTTTCTTTAATATGTTGGGGGTTTGTTTGTGGTTTTTTGGTTTCTTTTTTCCTTTGGGTGGGGTTTTTTGTTGAGGTGTTTTGGGTGGTGATTTTTTTTTGTTTTTTTTTTTTTTTTGGTTGTTTGGGGGTTTTTTTGTTTTTGTTTTTGGGTTTTTTTAGATCTTCATTCTGCATTTTATGTGTCTGGCTGTGCTGACTGCTTCTGCAAGGGCTAACGATGTAATAAAAATGTAAAGACTGTACCCCCAGCGTTTTATGTCCTTCCTGTCCTAGCTTCAGAATTCATAGATTTACTTGCATTGTGTACACCAGCCTTGTAGTGTGCTGCCTAAGTTTCTTAAGCTGCAGAAGCGGTTTCATTGCTGGTAGTTGAATGATTACACCTGCCCAGTATTAACCCTCTGGATGCTGTTCCAGTGTGAAAGGAGCAGAGGTCCATACTCAGAGCTTGCAATTGAAACAAACAGGAAAAATTAAGGGACACTAGAGCACAGCCTAACTGTAGAGTGGTATGCAGGGGTGATCCAACTACACCAATGTGGTATTTGGGCCATAACTGTTACTTCTATTCTATTAGCTAACCCTGTCCTAAACTTACGAAGATTGTTAATTGACAGCTTTTACTGTGCTTTCCCCCACCAGGTAAGGGCCGTTATGGAGAAGTTTGGAGGGGTCAGTGGCAAGGAGAAAATGTTGCTGTGAAGATCTTCTCTTCTAGGGATGAAAAATCCTGGTTCAGGGAAACTGAATTGTACAACACTGTATTGCTGCGGCATGAAAATATTTTAGGTGAGTTGGACAACCATATTCATGTGTCCTGGTGTAGCTGGTGTAAAGGTGAGTTAACTGAACAGTTTGCTTGTGAAGTACTGCACTTTTGACAGGTATCTTGTAAAGAATGTAGGTGCAACAGACCTGTGTTCTAGGAATTCACCCTTGCAGCTGCTCTGCAGGACAGCCAAATGGCCAAAGTGTGTTGCACAGTGTGTTAGGTGTAGAAGATCTAGTGGATCTGTGTTTTCTACTAACTTCAGCTTACCTGGAAGAAATGAAGGGAGAAAAAATGGAGAGGACTTTACAGTGAGATTTAAGTGTTTGAATACTTTTCCTTGTGCCTGAATAAATTGCAGTGGCAATCTATTATTTTCTTCTGTTTAACTGTTCTGCTCAGGGTCAAATTAAGCTCCCTTGGTTTTTAATTTTCAACTGGAGTTGCCCCTTTGTGATGTATCTCATTTCCCTGTAATATGGAAGTTCAATGATTTTGAATCTTCTATATCCCTTGTAATTTGTCTGCTCTGTTCTAAGAGCTTGGCAAATGGCTTTTTTGTATTGTGAGCCATGGCTGAAGTCTAAGCAGCCCTTCTGATTCCTAGCAGATATGACCTTTCACTGGTGTGCCACCTTTACAAATAAAAGCAGCAGCGTGTTTTCTGAGTGCTGACATTACCTCACCTGCAATCTGTCTGCCTTCAATCAGTTTTACTTGGGCTCCTTATTCTTGTTTCCTGTCAGAGAATATTCCTTGGCTCTATAGCTCAGCCTGCCTAGACGTTTGTCTAACGTTTCCTGAAGCAGTTCCTTTGTTACTACAAAAGTAATTTGGTGGCCTCCTGAAATGTGAATTATTGAACTTTACTTCCCGAGAGAGCAAGTAACTTGGCTGAAATTACATTACACATTTCCCATGTTCCTCTGTCTGTGTTTAGTCTTTCTTGATAACTGTCAAATTTGTCGGCTATTTTATAGAATTTTTTTAGATGCAATATTAAACAATATCACAGATTACGAAAGTGTCTTATTGTTGCAGAAATCTGACATCAGTAGAGAAAGTAGTGGGTGTTCTTTCTGACAAATGTCATATGTGGGCTTTTAATAAACATGATTTGGTCCTCTAACTTGGGAATAAAACTTTTGTTGCTTCTCAGATACAGCTGTTGAGGTCAACAGTGTGCTGTTGATACCTCTGAATTTAGTGTGCAACTGAAAGGGTGCTACTCCTAAATTTTGGGTTCAGTTTTAAGACAGCTCTTTCTTGAAAGCAGTTCTTGAAGTTCATGAGTTACAAAGAGAAATTTTTCTCTGTTCCTTGGTAGAAAATCGTTGTGAATTACAGCTGTGATGCTTGAAGTGCTCTGCCTTCTTTCACCATGGAAGTCAGTTGCACACCAATTGAACTGTCTAGTATTTGAAGTAGAATAATTACTCTTCTTTGGTTTTCATTATGTTAATCTTCTGGTGCTGTCACAATCTCCTTTGCCATTTGCCACTTTTTATATCCTGTGGCTCCCACGTGAGCTGCTGAATGGTTAAGGTGATCAGATATTTGGAACCCACAGCAGTTTAGAGCAGTCCCATGGGTCTGAGGGTTTATTGGGCTGCAGCAATCCCTCTGCAGCCTTTTAAGCAATTGGAGATCATTGGAGAGCAGGTTGTTGCTGTGGTGAGATACGCTTTTTTCAACCTATATTTGGTCAGAAGGGTGTAATGTACCATGTGGGGACAGCAAGCTTGTGACATGTCTCTAAATTGGAGAGACATCAATTT
>NW_009926781.1:0-426 GCF_000696875.1 Nestor notabilis
GTCTCTATGCCTATTCTTGAATTCATGAGTAGTAGTCTGAGTTAGGCTGTGCCTAGTTCATGTGCAGACAAGTAAACCAAGTCCCAAGTGATGTGCCTGGTTTACAGTTATAAAGGGGTTTTGTGGAACTTCAAAATACTTGAGACGTTTACCACAACTCTTTGCGTGCAGCCATCCAGCCAGTTCTTTATTCACTGAGTGGTCCATCCATCAAATTGATGTGTCTCCAATTTAGAGACCAGTAGAACGCTTTGCACACGTCCAGGTAGATGACATCACCTGCTCTGCCACTGTCCATCAGTCCTGTAGCCCCATCATAGAAGGCCACCAAATTGGTCAGACAGGATTTCCCCTTAGTGAAACCATGTCGGCTGTCACCAACCACCTTGTTTTTGATGTACCTCAGCATTCTTTCCAGGAGAATCT
>NW_009926782.1:0-5398 GCF_000696875.1 Nestor notabilis
AACCCTAACTATTCTATGATTCTAAAATACCAAATACTACAAAAGGCTCCGTCTTTTCTCCTTTTAATGCAGTTAAAAAGTAACAGTAAAGACTACAAATTCAAGAGAAGCTTCCTCTATGCAGATTTAGAAGACAGAAATACCTCTGATTTCTAATTCTTATATCATCTTGTATAAGAAAATCTGAGTGGAACCAGAGATTAAGTTCTCTCGTTAATATGACAACAGGTCTTAGAGGTCTTGTTTGACACAGTTGTGCAATAGATGTAACTGACATAAAGGGATATGCATTGGTTGGGCAAGTACTAGGTTAATCCTTATCACCAGCATATGGAGAGGCGGTGAATGAAGGGTAGGGCACAGCCTCAAGCTGTGGCTACAGGGGGCATATCACAGCATCACTGAGGCTGGAGGGGATCCCAGGAGGGCTGTAGTTTGATTTCCAGCTCAAAGTAGGGTCAATGCTGACTTCAGGCCATGTCACTCAGGGCTTTGGCCTGTGAGGTTATAAAGACCTCCAAGGACAGAGATTTCACAGCCCAACTCAGTTCTTGTCTATCCAGCTTCAATCTGCTCATTTTGTGTTACAGTAATGGCAAAAAACATAAAACACTGAGTGGGTGGCTTAATGGTAATTATGTACAAACATGGTTTTTTAATGTGGGCTTTGTTGTTGTTTGAACACATTGAGAACCTTAATAATGCATTAATCTGTTTTGCTGTGTTTGGTATCATTTCTGGTCTAATGCTTTTATTTAATCCAGATTGATGGCATTTTTTATATTAAACAACACCTGTGCTGTTGATCAGCAGTATCTGGCAGCCTTCTCCAACATCTGATTCATTTTATTTTAACACCTTATAGCACAATTCAGGAATGAAATCTTGGATCTACTGCAGTCAGTAGAACTCTGCTCACTGATTTTGGTGAGATCATGATGTCATTCCAGAAGTGTCTTTAGTGTATTCATCACTGCTTGCAAAAGGATAACATTTGCTTTATCTGAGGTCAACTTTTGTCCTGTTTGTTTGTAGATCTTCATGTTTTTCACACTGTGAATTCAGTATGATGGTTTAGCATCTCAGTTGGGATATGGTTTGACATTTTTCAAAACTGTTTGCTATTATATATTAAATAAGTTCTCTCCATACCTGAGAAGAAACAGAATAGATTCCATTTCATAATCGCATTTTTCACTGTATATTTTGCAGGTAGTTTATTCAGTCCCACCAATTCTGAGCTTGAAAATGTTTTGCAGTAAAACAATGTAATTACCTTCTTTTCAATTTCTTGCTATTATTAAGACTGTCAGAAAAAGCAACCAAGTGCCACATTACTTGTCATGTTAATGGGAAAATTCTAGATCTCATACAGTGAAGTATCTGTCTATCTATCTCATGCATCCTGCACTGCTAAGTCAGTGAATATTGTAAAATGCAAAGGTAGAAAGGTAAGTGTATGTTTTAATTTCTCTTTAAAGAAATAGTCAGCCTTTTGGTGCTGCTTCTGAAATACAGAATTGTTCATACAGCAGGCTCTAGTCATCATTTACTTGACTGCTAATGAGTTACATATCTAATTTCAGGCTCACTTGTTATATTGTAAATCAAAGGTAAAATTGCAGTCCACACTATTATTGGATATTTATGGCATTATTCAAATGTTGCCGCAGATTGGAAAAGTAGATCCGAGTTGAATATCTTCAAGTTTGTTCATCTGTATTTCTTTGCTCACTGACATTATTAGAAAAACATACAGTGCAAGTTGAATATTCAAGTAGAGAGAATCCAGTAACACATAATGGGATTCTCATAAATAGCTATAGCATAAAATTTGGTGTCCTTTTCCTATTTTGGACCCAATTCTGTTCTGAACACAAAAATGCCCTAGACCATTAATTTTTGTAGGAACAAGACAAAAATGTTATCTTTTTGACATCAAATGAGATCAAAAATATCAGCTTTTTGTTTAAAAGAGCATTTAAAGAACTGAATGATTCCTTGGCCAATTTCAGGTGTGCTAAGCCATTAAACCTTTGATAAAGGACAAAGTTATTAAGGAAATGAATTTTTGAGTGCTGTTTTCAAGAATTGATTCTTACAGTTCATATACATTTGTGAAGGATGTAATGAGGCAATTCAATACACAAAATATGAAATGTGTGTGTATTGGTGGTTGTTTCCTGGTGTTGCATTTGTAAAAATGCACACATTCCTGAAAAGTAGCCCAGAATTGAGTATGCATAAGGAAGTATACAAACATAAGTACATAGTTGAAGCTCACCTTCAGAAGAGAAAAACTGTCTTAAATGACAGTCTTAACCTGAAAAGTAATTCTGCAGAACCAGCATGATGGTGCCCTGTGGTTATTGCATGTCTTTCCCGATCTGATATTCTGGCAAGCAACATCATAGTCTTTCTCAATCTCAGTTTGGAGAATTTATCTGGCAACGGGTATTCAAATCTCCCCTTTAATTTGCTTTGTTAATACACATAGCAGCTCTGCAATACTAATTTTACCCTCAGCATCTCCTGAGCTGTCCCAGAAAGCCCTGTATTGTTAAATTATGTCTAGGTTCAGTTCTAATGGGTCACAAGGTAAATAGGAGCAAATAATGTCATGTCAATGTGTGAAAGACAAGCATTGTACTTAAACTGCTCGTGGCACATGAAGTGCTTTCCCTCTACTAAGCACTGAGAAGACCTGCACTGAAATGCTGCATCCAGTTTTGGGCACTATCCTTCAGGGAAGATGTGCAATAATGGAAGGGAGTCCAAAATAGAGGACCTGTAATGACTAAGATCCAGAAAACAGATTGAAACATGAGAACAGATCGAAATACCAAGGTTGTTTAGTCTAAGGAAGACAAGATTGACTCACGTGTTCGGACTTCAGATACATTAAAAGCTATTGCAAAGAGAAAGAAAATAGTCTGCTCCTGTTTACTTTGAATAGGACAGGAAGTAATAGGCGAAGATCAGAGCAAGAACTGATTTAGAGCAGATATGAAGAACTTTTTAAGAGTAAGGATAATTAGCAAAAGAAGTTGCCTGAAAGTGCAATCCATGGAGTCCCAGTCACTGACCTTTAAGAACAGGTTAGACATCTGTTGGGAGATATAAGTTTACCTGATCCTGCCTTGACGTGTGACCTCTGAAGTCCTTTCCAGCCCTATGGGTCTATCGCTGTGTGACTTCCAGCATGCTCAAAGATTAAACTTGTCAACCACAGTGGAAATGTCCATTCCCCGAGGTCTGAGCTAAAGTCCATTAAAATCAGGGGGAATTTTTCCAGTTACTTGAATAAGCATTGGATCAAGCCCTAATTGAGTGCGTAATTTGGAGCTGTGCATGGAATTTGGTCCACAATTCTGTTAATGGTATTTGTAAATGAGAAGAATCCAGCTCCTTTTCCCAGGGTACATTAGTTTGCAAAGGTTCCAAGAGAAAGTAAACATACACTGAAGAAGCAGTGCTAGATTTTTCTTACAAAATTGAGTAGAATTGACTGAATACAGACACAAGGAAAAGATCTCAGGGGGAAAATTAGCAACTTTTCTCAAGGAAGAACATTTCAGACAGCTATTTTTCACATCAATTAGGCAGGGCCAGACAGAATGAGACAGTGAAAACTATGTTAACAACACTTTAAAAATAAATAGGTATCGCGGACGTGAGAAAGAAATGTTTGTCTATGCTGAAAGACCAAATTAGCTGAGAGTCTGAAAATGGGCAAAACAGAAGAAAGGGAAACATGGAGAAACTCAAATTGGCAGTGCATTCAGTCGGTTGCACAGTGACTGATGTGGAAATATCCATTCCCCCGTAGTCTGTTACCAAATAACATAAAGATTTTCTTCCACTCTGAATGATCAATTAAATCACAAGCACTTATGCCAGCTAAAGCTCTGCCTCTGCAATTGCACATTTATGCAATCCAGAGGAAAATACCATGCATAAAGTTAAGATTTTGCAGAATCACACCTCCTGTGGACATCTGCAGCCACTCTGCTCTCATGAGTTGCGTGCATCTCCTGGAAATTCTTTGTTACCCCTGCCTTGTGGCAGGAAACAGACAAGAGCTCAAAATGCTCCTCTAACAGATGCAGGAAGCTAAGGTTACTAATGTGGAGCTAATACATACATGAAAGATCTTTGCTCTTGATTAATTCATTATCTCTAGGGGTAAAGAGAGAAGGTTTCTAGAATCATCTTCCCATTCTGGTCTGCTTGTTGCAGACATGATCTGTGCACACAAGCTTGAACACTCTACCTGAGAGATAATTTATGAAATGTTTATTTACTTTGCATTTGGGTAAGAAAAAAAGAAATGAGTCTGCACAATATTATTGATGAAATCTTTGACTGCCAGATACTGCATTATTTATAGCTCATTGTACAAATGATACCCACGAGGACCTGTTAGATTGCAATATGCAGTTGATACACTGGACAAAAACAGGGTCCTGTCTTTCAGACTTTGTTCTGGTACTTTGGTGGGTCACCTTAAAACAGGTAGGAACACTTTGCAGAGGCAAAGCTGGAAAACCTGACAGCATTTTTGTAGCTGCAGAAAACCCCATGTAGCAAAAGGTGCTCTGACCTGGATCACTCCATGTGGGACCTTTCCACTCTCATGTGCACCCATCGGCTAGTGATCCATCACATTGTACACAATTCCCTGATTCTCCCCCTCCCTATGGGTAACCCAGACCCTTCTGCCCTTCACCAGGTCCTACCTAGAGTACAGGCACTGCAACTGTCTTCGTGGCTCTCCACCTACAACCATGAATATTCACCATTTTCCTCCCACAGCACCAAGCACTAGCAGGGAAGGTTAGGAAAGCATGCCTGCTCACCCACTGCTTTGGTCCTGTGCCTACCTACACGTTGCAGATAAAAAATCAAATAAATGTTTCTCTGTTAAATTCATCAAGTTAAATACTTAAACGCTTGTAAATATTTTGTGAGCATGCTTTTTAATAAAGATGTAAATTGTGCAATCACTACATTGACTCCACAGGATTCCTGGCTTCAATTCTGCTTTGCAGAGGAAAACACTCTCAGTGCATTGCGGCCATTCTGCTCCCACTCCATCACCCCAAAACTGCTTATGTCTTAGTCTGCTGTTTGGTTGGGGGTTTTTTGCCTTCCTTTCTGCTAATCCACATTGTTCCTGCCTCTGTCTTCCTGTTGGCTAGCATACAGATGGGCTAGCAAACTTCCTCTCCTTTCACCTTCAAATCATAGAATCATAGAATCGTTAGGGTTGGAAAGGACCTTCAGACCATCTAGTTCCAAACCCCCTGCCATGGGCAGGGACACCTCACACTAAACTATGTCACCCAAGGCTCTGTCCAACTTGGCCTTGAACACTGCCAGGGATGGAGCATTCACA
>NW_009926782.1:5707-6093 GCF_000696875.1 Nestor notabilis
GTTCTGGCTGGGTTCTTGCACTGCTCGCGCACCACCACTCTTCCTTTGTCAGGCTGCAAGGGATGTTTTTTCTAGCTAAACTGAAGGATGTGTCAGCCTGCTGCTGGCTACGCATGTGCATCATGTCAGTGCTTGTGAGCACCTTCTCTGAAACAGATTGAGAAAAAGAAAACAATCTAAACTAAACTAAAAAATTAACTGAACTAAGCTAAGCTAAACTAAACTAAACTAAAAAAAATAAAATAACTTTATTTATAAATAAATAAAATACTCTTTCCACCTGTAACCTTTCTGATTTCTGTCTTTGAAAATGCTTTTGGTGCTGACCTTGGCATTTCAGGTAAATAATGGTCTTAACATTATACAACTCATTGTGAGTGTAGGGA
>NW_009926782.1:6113-13481 GCF_000696875.1 Nestor notabilis
GAAACAGAATAGAACGTAATGGAATAGAATGGAATAGAACACAAGAGAATGGAATGGAACAGAATAGAACAGAACAGCTATGATACGTTATGCATATAGAAATGAGTCAGGTGTTTTTTTCTCCTTCTTTGTCCCTAGCATGAGAAAAAGCAATTTAATAGAAATAAGTGGCAATTTAACAGAAAACAAGAGCCAGCCACTGCAAACCTGGAATGTGACTTTTTTTCCTGTGCCTGGCCATTCCTTGCATGTTTTCATTCCCCGAGTAAGGCAAATAATGAGGAAATTGGGAATATATAGTGGAACAGAGAGTAGTTTCTGTTCATTCACCACTCTCCCTCTCTGGGCCAGCACCACAGGCTTCAGAGAGTCCCACCATAGACAGATAGTGGGTAGTATCTCTTCCACATTGAGACTCATCCTGTTTTTAAAACCTGGCTTAATGTTTAAGATCTAAAGCACCACATTAAATACCCTCATGTCATTTTCTTCTCTTTGTTCATTCATTTGCAGCAATTTTGTTGTCATTTGCAAAGTTATCAGCAAAGAGTTTATATTTTCTTCCAGATCACTGATATGAACATCAGTGATCTGGAAGCCTTTGAAGCTGTTAAATAACCCATTAGAAGAGAGTAGAAACATGCTGATGTAGCTGCTAATTGGTTCGCAAAGCATTTGGTATAGGTAAATTGATTTTGTATAGTACTGGGTCTTTTTTACCAGACTGTCATGCAGGGCTATACCAAATGACTTAAAGTAATCCATTTGTATTAAGTCAGTACTTAAGCAACTGTATCTCATCTTGTTGCTTGATTACACCCATTTTCCATAAAAAATATATTGATTAACATTACATAAGTTACTATCTATTTGTTTCTCATATTTGCCTTTTTTAGTATTTTGCCCAGGGTCTATGTAATGCTTGTGATTATCCAAACCCATTGCATTTATTCTTTACAGTGTGCCACATTCACTTTTTGCCAGTTGTCTGAAATTTCTCCTGTGCACCAATATTTGTTCAGAATGAAGATGAATGACTCCAAAAGTATCTCCACCAATTTTTGTCATACTCTTGAGAGCATTCAACCCTGAAGACTTAAATGTGTTTTGCTTTCACTGATGAACATTCTCTCACACATACAGTGAAAGCGAAAGAATTTCATATCACTTCAGTATTATAACAGAAAAAAGCCAGCTTTTCAAAGTAGCTTAGTAAAAACTGTGCTCTCTTATCCAGAAGATAGTCCCCAGGTGAATTCAGTCTCACATCAAAGGCAAAAAATAAATCACTGCATTTTGCTCTAGTTAGCTATTCAGAGACAATACAATTGTGACAGAAACAGCTGAGCTGGATTTTGGCTTATACATCAGTAACAAAACTTTCAACTAAGTTAAAATACTGGATGTTCAATCTTAGGGGTGGCTAAGCTAAAAAGATCACTCTTTAGGCAGTTTTCACATTCTAAGTTCATTTTCCAAGTCTGGCATGTTATCTTCAGCAAATCTTGGGAGGCTTAATCTGGATAACTCTGATGGACGGCAATGAAAGAGACTGCATCATTACATTATTACTGTCACATTTTAAATCTGAGAATTACCTTCCTCAAAAACTGTCATGCATTTGGAAAGCTTATGTATTCCAGTGGCATCACACCCGGTATTTATTCACTTTTTTTTCCCTTTATATTTATTGTAAAGTGAAATGAGGTTTTAAATCTTGTTTGTCTCTTAGAGAGTGAACTGGATAGAGGTTTCTAAATGACTCATTTGGGCCAGTGACTCAATTTTAACAAACTTCAGTAACAGCTCATTACAAAGGACTTAGACAGGATGGGAGGGCTTCTGACCACATTATGACTGGCCCAACTTGCAATTGTTTCAGCCTGAATAAGATGGATGAATTCACCCTTAAATGCAAGCAGAAGTGATTCACTTGATGGGATGACCATAGCAATGTCTATCAATTACCTGACTACTTTTTTACAAACTAGAACTGCAGAGTTTGCCCAAGATGAGCTTGCACATTTGCAGGTTTTACCGTTATTAATGCCTTTGTGTGTGTTGAGTAGCTAATTAAATGCAACGCTTTCCTTCATTGTGTCATCAGCAGATACCAGATGACATCATAAGGTAATGAAATATTTGCAATTGCCTCCCAGGAAAACTTGGAAACACACAAAGCCACCCATGAAGCTCATCTCTGTATGAGACAATACAGAGACCAGTTCTGATGGAAGTGGTGGAGTTGCCATGGAGGCCTAACAGAGGAGGTAATTCAACATACATTGAGGCAAGCTCAGTCCTCAAGGTCTCAAATGCCTGACTGAAAATTGCCCTTATTCAGTGGTCTCATAAGAGGATGGTGTAGAAGGATCCGTCTGGATTCTTCCGGCCTCTATCCAGAGAGGATGCATACATAAATTGGAGGCATTTACCTGGTGTAGAAGGGTAACAATTTATGGTCTGTCACAATCAGTCAAAATCTCACTCTCCACAGACCAGCTCTGAGTACAAAAGACGTAGGTAAACAACTATGACATTAGAGTGGTGGCTCTGTTTAGAATTGCAGGTGACTGCAAAATTTGATAAGAGAAATTTTCCAACACATCATCATGCGTATTTTGTGACATCGTTGTGTATAAAATCAGATAGGCCACCTAGCTGGAAACACGGCTTGCTTACATTTCCAGCATCATCTGAAGGTACCAAAAGAAAATCACAAGTTCCTGAACTCTAATTTCCTGCCTTGGCTGCCTGGCTTAAAATATACATCGGAATTACCTAGCTTCCAGATTTTGTTGTGGCTTGGAGCTCCCACTAAATGGAAGGGAAAATTCCAATGCTGGTTGAAAATGACAGGGATTATGTCTTTCCTCAATCATTTAGGGGGAATGGGGTCTTCTTATGGGAATTCTGGCACTATTTCACAAAAAAAAGCTAGCTTTCTGCAAAAGCAGACCTGTCGGAAGGCAGCCTCAATTACTTCAGGCTCCCCGGCACTAACAGACATGGGCTGAGTCATCTTGCCGAATAACTAAGTAACTGCTCTCTCAGAGCTTTGAAACCGTAGCTCCCAGACATCCCCACCTCGCTGTCGCTGATGTGATGCGAAACAGGCTTCTCAGACAAAGGCTCTCCTTCTAATCTGGTAATGCTTCAGGCCCTGTAATTTTTTTAGCTGTGTCCATCACACGAGAAAGGGTGCAATCTTCTGCCATGGTATGCATCTCTCACTGGTGTGTGATTCGCAGCGACATGAGGCGAGGTGTCTGAAAGAGATGCCCGCTGACAGCGATGACTTGGTGACTAAAATCTTGTGGATTTTTTAAGAAGACATCCATTTCCTCCTGAGAAAAATAAAATACAATAAAAATCCCTCCATTTTATCTTTCAGTGATGGATGTTGTGTTATTGTAAAGCCTTTATACTCCCAGCAGCAAGTAAGTACATACAACATGCTGCAGTTAAATCAAAGCTACTTGGATGCATTTCTCTCCACCTCATCCTTTCTTCCTTGGGCTTCTTGGGAACAATTTGCCCTTTTTGTGCAAAATCATTCCAAGACATCATTCAGCCAGAATCAAGCTTCATGAAAAGCTAAACCATGCGGGCAGGGTGGCTACGTAAGTGCACTGGAATGTATTAGCCAAAGCCCTTTGTCCAGGGCTCCAGCTCAGCAACTGGTGTGTCATGGACTACGTGAATGGCCATCGTATTTTATTCAGTGGACTTTGTGCTATGTAAATTCAGGCATACCCACACGTAAAGATATGGTATCATTTTTAAAGGTGGAGTCTAGGCACCTGGTGCACTCTTAATCTTGTGTTTGTTTATGCCTGTTTATTACCTAGGGTTCTCAAGTAACTATGCTGTTGATGTGCTGTGCTATGAAATGCATGTATGTGCACTCTTCGACCATTTATAACATGTATCCTTTTTACACCACATTCAAATTTCATATTTCAGGCATCACTTCTGTTCCATCTCTACCACTTTGATGGTGTTGTGACCCACCATGAAGAGTACCTTTCAGGGTAGGACATCATAATTTTGTTTATCCCTTCTTTTTATTTCCAAACATTATTTCCCTTTTTCAGAATTTTGTATCACTGGAACATTCTGGCTTTTTTCCTCACTTCAAGAAACCTATTTCCCCTCCAGAAATTCACCTCCTAAAAACATGAAAAACAAACAAACAAACCAGGCTGTGGTGGGGAAAAAAAAAAAAGGACAAAAAGCTTTTCCTTTTCTGGTATCTCAGTCATGAGGAGAGTTTTCTCTTTTGAGAGCCCTTTCCAAGATCATTATGAGCTCATATTTCCAGCTATCTCAAAAGCCTCCTTTGTAGTCAAAACTGCCAAGAAACTGAGTCGCCTCCATTAGAAACATCAGCAGCAAATAAGACTTCCGTCCCTTCTTACTGAGACTATGGGAGAACCATTCCAGTGCTAAAGGCTGTGCCGTGGGAGGAGAGCTGGTCAGGTGCCAGGAGGCGGTTCAGGTTGCCACTTTGAAAGCAAATTTTCCCTGAGAACCAGGAATGACCTACAGAGTGAGGCACGACTTGGAGGACAAGCGGTATTTCTAAAGGAAACAGTGCCAGGAAAGCTATTTAATTCTCATTTGGCTTCCTGATGGTCTCAAGAAATAGCACAGAAAATTTAAGTCTTCATTCTGACCATTATTTCTGAGGACTCTTTATTAGATTCCTACTACACATTTTATGCTTTTTTGGTAAATATCTACAGTGCAAAATTATCCCATGTGAGGAGTGATGAACACTGACGATAACTTGGATATTGGTAGTGATTCTAAGTTTGCTGATGACTTGATTTTTTGCAGAGCTAGAATATTGGAAAAGGATTTTGAAATGCACTCCTGTCATCCAGGTTGCATCCATTTTCTTTCTTGCTAAACCTCTGTGAAAACTCTTGATACATGTTTGTCAGCGAAGCAGCCAGATTCTTTGAAGATGACAAGAAGCAGGGATTTCTTTTATAAGGTGCTTAACCTACATTTCAACCCTATTAAACAAGCAAAGAGAAACTGTTACTATCCTCTTACTCATTTATTTTAAGTCGGTAACAGCAGTGCTATCGCTTGTGCCCCAAGTCGTGTTATATTGACAAAGAGGAAGGAACACAATGTTCATTTGCCTCAAGGGCATCTCTTAGACATGTAAGCTGACTTCCTTATTGATTGGTATTTGTCAATATGTAATCAGAAGCGTAGCGATTGTCTCTCAGTCAGTAACAGATCATTTCCCCAGAGTTCTCTACTTGCTATGGGAGAACAGGGATTTAGCTAGGCATTTATTTTAATTTTTAAACGCATATTTTACTGTCATGGAGGGTGAAGCAATGGCACTGACTGGGTAAAATAAATGTTCCTTAAATGGAATTCGGGGGAATTACATTTTCATTTTCTAAAATTCCTGGAGTGTGGCAATCAGAAAGGTTGAGTGTTTCATCATAAGTAAGGTGTGTCTCAAACTACTTTTGATTGTGATGGGAAAGATAAAGCTCAGACTCTCAGGGAGGTTTTGGTAAAACAAGGTAAATACTGTTCAAAGAAAGCTTTTCTTTTTTCTTTTTTCTTTTTTTTTTTTTTTTTTTAAGGAAAAAGAAAGAAAAAAAAGCAACCTTCAGGGAGTTTCAGGGATAAAAATTATTTCTGGCTGGAGTAATTTAACAGCCAGAAAAAGAAATCCTTCCCAAGCTGATAAATGTTTAATACTTAACCAGAAACCTCAAAATTCTCTTCCACCCTCGTGCTAGACTTTTCTGCACTGAATAATAACATCTTGTTAGAAACTTGTTAACTGGTGTGATACTAAATGCAAGTTAGTACAGGTCTCTTACACTTCAAGTTCTGCCAGTGTCCTATCTTCAAGTTTTCACAACTGTGTTACAAAACAACTTCAGTAACACTTCTACACCGTATCTATTCCAAAGGCAGTGATTATGAACGCTTATATCATGAGCCCTTCCTCAGATTCCTACAAAATACACAGCAGTGGTAAGTGATAATGCAAACAAATGTGCATCAAGACCCATTTGGTAATATCAGAAACAGTCATTTTGCAGTAAGGACTCTGCTTAATCAAAAGAGAAGAAACCCATCTGAAATAGAGTTTTCATGTATGAAGATGCTACATTGTGCTATTACTTATTTCTTCCCATCTTAACCTGTTAAACACAGTCAACCATTGATTTTACAGTTTCTAGTGAAAAGTCTTACTTTTGGACAGTGAGAGAGCATTTCTATCAAACAAAAAATAGATGTAATCAAAAGCGGATATTAGTTTTGATCAAGAACTGCATTGTACATGAAAGTATCCTATCGCTGACACCAAGTCCTTAGGGAGTAACCTATTAACGGAGGCATTTGTACAAATACTTTCAGCCAATCTGTCCTCCCGTGAGTGTTTTAACGCTTTTAACAAAATTACTATGTAGCCTTGTGTAAAACATTGAGAGGAAGAAAGATAATAATCCTGCATCTTACTCTTTTCCTTTTAGTCAAGGGAGGGATTTCACAAACCTGGTAGTAGCCTAAGTACTTTTGCAGATTAGCTGAGGGGGTGGAGGTATGAAGTGGATAGATGATTTCATCAGCCTTGCTGTCCTGATTTCAGAACAGTGCTCTGAAAATCACAGCAGGATCTGCTCTTTGCAGAAAGACTGAAGCTGCAGTCGAGATGATTTTGAAGGCCAAAATGTCAAATACCTTTCCTTAAGTAGCCTGAGACACAACCCTCTATCTTCAGAAGGAAAGCAGAGGAGGTTCTTTTTTCATCCAATTGTACAGCTCCCTTCTCATTGCTAAATTAACTCTGAACTAACCTAAAGCACTACAAGAACACGCTTCTAAGCCATGTAAAACATCTCATTGACGATAAAAGGACTGATCCGTCAAGGGGCACAAATCTTTCCACACTGAAAGGAAAAACAGTATTCACTCATTTTCCAGCACACTGGTAATAGTCGAAAGGGGCTTACTTAGGCTTTCCTTAAATTAAATACATCACCTTTTGCAGCTTACAGTTATGTACCTGGGATCATTTTTGTTTACACATAGCTGGAGATAAGATACATAATTTTTTCAATGTGATTATGAATGCTTTAAAGCAGGGAACAGTATCTTCAAGCAGTTACTGAACTCACAACCTATGTAATTCCTTTTGAAATACTGTTTTCTCCTTACACAGAGAAACGGTGTTCTGTTATTTAAGATACCGTGCTTCTTGTGTACTGGTATGCATTGAAATTGCCATGGTGGTTAGAAAAGCCTTACTCCAAAAACCTGGTTTTCCTTAAAAAAACAAATGAAACAAAACAAAACAAAACACCACATCCCCCCCCCCCC